>NW_019394898.1:0-29932 GCF_000612105.2 Orussus abietinus | reverse complement strand
TGAAACTCTTCATTTTTGATTCTAGGCCTTCAAAAGGCGTGAAAATATCGAAAATATGCGACGTTGGTTCTAGTCCATGATAAGTTAATAAATTTTTTTATGAAAAATGAAATTTCGCGAGTTTCAGGACCATCATTAGGGTTTCCGTATTCATGTACTAAAATTTGAAACGATTCGGTTCACCCAGTTCGGAGAAAGCTTTTATAAACGATTTGACCCCTCAGAGACGCCTTTCACATCCCCTTAAAGTGGCCGCAGAGAATTCCGACCGGTTGGATTAGGTGGGGGGGACTCTCAGGTTCAAAGCAATTCCTTTGCCAATCTGCTCCGAGCAATTGGGGCGTCAAGATCACTGTCTCCGCGCACCCTTGTCTAGTGCCTGTGTTACGAAACGCGATGGAATCGTCACTCGAGCAACGTTACGCGATAAAGTTTTGTTGAACTGAACAAATCTCTTGCAGAGACCGACCAATTGTGCAAGCTTTCGGAGATAGCGCTCTATCGTATTCGCAAGTTTCGCGGTGGTTGAAAGAGTTTAAGGAAGGCCGGGAAGAGGTGGTTGACGACCCCCACGCTGGACGGCCGTCAACCAGCACAACCGACGACAATTTCACCCGTGTGCGCGATCTGTTAAATTCTGACCGTTGGTTGAGTGTCCAGATGATTGCGGAAACTCTCAACATTCCCAAAACAATTGTACATGAACTAGTGACCGATAAATTGCACATGAGGAAGGTGCGTGCCCAAGCTGGTTCCCAAGCTTTTAACGGACGATCAGAAGAATTACGGGTGACTGTCGCGACTGAACTTCTCGAATGCGTGAAAATTGAGCCTTCTTTCTTGGATAATGTCATTACCGGGGGTAAAACATTGTGTTTCGAGTACGACCCAGAAACAAAACGTCAAAGCTGCAAGTGGCACACCTTGGGATCCCCAAAACCGAAAAAAGCAAGAATGAGCAAGTCGAAAATGAAAACGATGTTGATTGTCTCTTTTGACGCCAAAGGTGTGGTTCACAAATAGTTCGTTCCTCAAGGTCAACGCTGCCTACTACGTCGATGTACTGGAAAAACTGCGAAAAAGGGTCGTCCGAGTGAGAAAGGAGATCGCCACTACCTAGGAACTCCACCATGACAACGCTCCAAGCTACACCGCTCTGGGCGTCCGTGAGTACTTGGCGAAGTACAACTTGGCAACGCTGCCACAACCCCCCTACAGTCCGGACATGGCTCCGGCCGACTTCTTTCTCTTCCCAAGGATCAAGACCGCCCTGAAAGGAATCCGTTTTGGGTCGATTGACGACGTCCAAGGCGCCGTGACGAAGACCCTTGCCGAGGTCCCCATTGAAGCTTTCGAGAACGCGTACCGTGCATGGCAGAGCCGCTGGGAAAAGTGTTTAGATGCCCAAGGGAATTACTTCGAAGAATATAAAACTTTTGTAACGATATCTAGAATAAATCTATTGGTTAAAAAAAATTGCATTACTTTCCGGACATGCCTCGTACATACTAACGATAGGAGTCGGGTAAATTAAAAAAAATTCCTGATTATTTTCTATATTTTTTGAGTCAGTCAAATGTTCGTTTCTTTTTCTATGATATTGGAAGGGACAGATTTCTATTTCCCCCACTTCTGAAATTTGGATCATTGGCGTCAAGTCTTCGGTAGCATCTCGCTAACGCCTAAACGCGCAAAGCGCGTTTCATTCATCATTCCACACTACGAGTTTCTCATTCAAATGTAATCGGCTCAAAACTTTATCAAGTTTCTTGAAAATACGCGTCTCTTAGCTTTTATGCTCTTCAACATATATATGAATGAATAAGGTCGGCAGCGGATATTTGGAAATGTTTTCTTACTACATATAGTATGTTTAGTAATGAATTCTTTTGTTAACTCATACTTACGAATTATATTTTATTTAAATGATCCTTACATATTTTCCTATTGACAATGTTTAGTTGTTGAGACTTAACAAGTTTACTGTAGTATAGATGATTTCTAAATGTGTCATAAATGTTTCATAACAAAATATTAAGTAAAAAGTTCAAGGAATTGCAAAATCTGTACCCTTCTGTCACATTTCCCTTATTGGACGGAACATTGTTTCCATTCCATCACATGAAAAATATTTAACATAATTAGTTACAATCCATACAATATTTCGTAATAATTTGTGCAGTACGCGATAATATAATAAATATGCAAGGAATCATTCAATAACCTCCTTTAGACTTTCATCTGTTCGATAATACGAGAAGACTAAAATATTACAAATTGTAGGTGGTAATTTCATTTTTAGTGTTGGCTTTAACACATTTATCGCGAAATCAACATTGGATTATACTTTAAATCTTAAAGGGAAAAGAGTATCGGAATAAGCCATTCATAATTATAACATATATCGGTAGTGCGGAAAAAAATTTGAAATCTGATTCAACGCATGATTTTTATCATTTTGCGTTTATGAATGGATTTCTGTTTATTACAAAAGTCTTACATGACTGTGTGCCCGTCACGTATTTGAAGTGCGAAAATTAATATTTCGTAGTACGATGGGTTGCCATTTGGCACGAGCTCATATTTATGAGTACTAGTATGGCAACCCATCCATATCTACCACCCTTCAAAAAATAAGCGCGTGATGAATGGTAACCCCGTCATGTTGCGAAGCACTTACTGTTACATTATGTACAACAAGAATCAATATACTAGTACAAAATACTCATTAAAGAAAAGAATTGATCGTTAGTTTAGTGAATCCTTCAATAATTTATATAGCACGTGATGTATGGTTTGCTACAAATAATATTCATTCTTGAACAGTTTAGAATCTCACACGTTTTGTGTCAGTTACAAATGTAACATTTTCTTCGAAAATTTTAAATTAAATGAATAAATAGCTTCTACCTTATCGGTTTTATCAAGTCAAATGCAAAAGTATTCGTTATGCAAGTGACAAGATTATTTTCGATGTATGCAAACGAAACGAAGGAAAGCATTATTGTCCTCGACAAAGTAAGAATGAAACGGATTCACGGTGTAGATTCATTTTAGTCGGGGCGTTCGTTTTAACGCCACTGCTTTTTTCCGTTATCATTTGACTCCAACTACGTACAAGATTCTTTATACTTTCGCTGAATGAAGTTTCGTATGAGTCTTGAAGATAACAAAGCGTCCACATTCCAGCATTCTTATTTTCTTTTCCTTCGATTTTACAAGTTATGCTCACATATGTCAATGTGTGAACACTGTTAACGCTAAAATAAATTAACATAAATAAATATAGTCATATTTACAGACGCTGTAATCATTACGAGCTAGCTTCATCGATGACCGTAATAACTCTGTTATTTGGCGGGGCGGTCATTAATCGCCATTTTGGTTTTGATTCTTCCTCTTCGGGAGGTGCTTGGCTGATGCCGCCTTGACTACCGGAACTTGGACCTTTTGATCTTGCTAAGGACCATCTGCGACCTCTTCGATCCAGAATTATCGGCATCTCAGCAATAAGGTTGTTCTCAAATTCGGAGAGCATCAAATAGTTTTCAACCTTATTACATGAAGTGATACAGTCGCCAATATAGTCAAGGTCATCAAGAAGATTGTCCGGTAAATCCATATCAGCGATGCCTTCTTCAGAAATGCAAGTCAATTCAGGTTTATCCATTCCAAGTGCATCTATAATTTCGCCTGAAATAAACGGTGATGTATCACTGAATAGAGTACAATAATATGATAATTCCTTTAGTGTTTTCGATGATAATAAATTATTCATAGAATACTTTAATTTGGTAAATAGAATAAATCATTTATACGTTAATATGATCTCTTGGTCATAGTAAATGATCATTAATCTACCATGCCAATTTTAAAGTTGTTCGGAAGTGTTCACAAAGAAATAAATTACCATCTAAGTTATTCATTAAATACGTCATTGTTGATCCCAAAAAATTAATTCCTTAAAACATGATACTGATCAGGTTGGCAACACCGATAATAATATAGGTGTTGACAATTTGCAATATACGTGCCTAAAATGCACTTTGAATATGTGAATGGAATTATGTAACCACAAATAGATGATCAACGATGCGTGGGTTCGACTTCGTTCCTTGCAACAATTTCTTTTTCAAGACATCGCTTTTACTTAATTTAATTCTGAATTACTCGTTCTCGGTTGCATTCATTAATTCTCTTTTGAAGTTTACGCTCTTTAAGCGAAATAAAAGTACATGCATCATAATAAACATTATTTAATTGCAAAATCTGTATTGAAAATTAGGAGCATTTAAATATTAATATAGTAGCTATATTTTACATGACGATGTAAGCTATTTTAGTTTACAAAACCACCGTCAGCAAACAGTGCCGAAGAAACGATTCTCATTTAGAGAAATAAACTGTCATTATAGGCCATCGCATTTGAAATATCTTCAATATTATTTTTCACTCAAATGACCTGGCTCAAATAATAGGTAATCAAATAAAAACTAATTAATTAGTCGATTAATCAGTAATACGACGGAAAAAATGTCTGATTTCTTGATTAAACAGTAATCAGAAAGGGATATTTTCTGTTTTCTCGTGTTTGAAACTGATCCTACTTTTCCGTGAGGTTTCGCGATAACCGAATGGGGACAAACCTCGCAGCCATCCATTTAGAAACAGGTAGTGACTACACTACCGCTGCGTCTTTAGCAGCCTTTAAACGTTTCACGTTTCGTTAAGGACTATGCTCCGAACACTAAAGTGGTAATGGAACGATCTTTAAGGGTGCTGACGCAGAGCTACAATCAAGACCCAAAACTGCATGAACGGATTGGCAGTACCTCTCCGCTCTGTTAGCCAACGATGTCACACATTGAAAATTCATCCCGCTTACATCGCCTCACTTCGGCGGATTTTGGGAGGCTGGAGTGAAATGCACAAAATATCACCTCAAACGAATTATAGGTGAAAGCACGTTAACATATGAAGAGTTAAGCACGGTGCTAGCCCAGATCGAGGCTTGTTTGAACTCAAGACCCATATCCCCATTGAGTGGTGACCCTGGTGATCTCATCGCCCTTACGAACGTTTTCCTCCAACCAGATGGCTCTTTGGCCGCATCTTCAGCACTCATCCAGGGAAGAACGGACAAGTACGGGTCGACACCGTGACACACGGTGACCTCTACCTTACAAAGGCCGATCTCCAAGATTTGTCCTCTGCCAATGGAACCGGACTCGCCTCACGTGGCAAATCAAACGACCTTTTAAGTCCCGTGATTACGTGATGCTTGTATATCTCATTGGTGTCTTAGTTATTTACCGCTCAAGATTTTATGATACGCTCCTCCCCATAGTTCGTCATGGCAAGCGGTTCAATTTAATAGTGTATACGATCCAGGAAATTCACGTCGTCCATTAAGACGAGACGGGCAACATGTTTGATCCTGATCCTAATTTTATCGTAAGGTTCCGCGTTAACCGAATAGGGACACACCTCGCGCGTTATAATTGTTACACCCCATATATTTCCCACAGAATGATACCTCCACTCGCTCGAGAGCGTGGCTTGTTTTGTTACCGTAGTAACCATTTGTAAATGAAGTTAATGTCTTTCTGCTTTCTCATCGAGTGTAACGCTTTGTCTAACTTCATTTATTTCAACCGCTACATCTCGATTTACCAGTAATCAGAAGGAAGAATTTTCTAATTACTCAATTAATCAGTAATCAAGAAGTGAAATTTTCTGATCAATTTTATACGAACGAACGACTGAAGTTGACTATGTTGTATGTATCTGATCACATTTTCCATGATGGGTTCGTTTATCTTATCCCTGTGAACATTATTGGAATGGAATAATTCGTCAAAAGTGTCTGCATAAAAGTGAATTAATATCAGCTGTGATGTGTAACTTGTGACGCCCCAAATACGAATGATTATGTAGTACATGTCAAGAAATATAATAAAAAATGAATATATAATTATCTTCTGTAAGCGACTTACATAGGTTTCGTGACGTGGTATATTGGTGCACGCGTTACAAGGACGATAATCGCGCTGTTTTGGTATAATTTTGAGTGATTGGCTCGGTGGTCAGACCCCGTGCCGATGGGAGAGGCTGTCTTTATTTTGAGCAAAATTAATGAATTGTCTTTTCAAGATTAAAAACAACGAAAAATGGATTATTATTTGGCGTCTTTAAGGTTATCTATTGCGATTCGGTTATCAGTTATCGTTTCAACTTTAGGTATGATCAGCATTTACATTTAAGGTACGAATCATGCTGTGTCGTAGATATTGAGATAATGGACAACAAAGTTTTGTGTTTCCGTCTAGGCTTCTCGTTAGAACCTTTGTCTATATAGTTTAAGTTAGGCGTAGTTAGGTTTTAAACCGGCGGGTACGCGACGATTAACAAAGAGGTAAATAACGAAGCGGTGAAGAGGACGTTGTCGAGGAACAGGACCCGCAACAGAGACGGCAGGATCGAGCCACGCGACACAGGAAAGAGAAGATGCAGAGCCCGCAAGGACTAGGGTCGGCGATGCCAGCTGTGGGGCCCTCCACTGCCCAACCTGGAGCTGGACCCTGAGATATGCAACGGCAATTCTGTGCTCGCAAATACGATCTGCAGGATCGATACTTCTCCGGCAAACTTGGGCCAATCTATGACCGAAATTCGAATCGCGTAGCGGAATCACTTCCCCGATCCTCAAAGGGCGCCAGTCGGGATTTATCGCATGACTCGGTATTTTCTGCCTTTCCCTTTCCGACCGGCTAGCTCCCTGCTAGTCGGAGAAGGTGTAGCTTCTGATCACTGCGGGGTTAGACAGGGAGCAAAGGAAACTAAAATAAAAGAAGCGCGTCGTGCTAAACCGGTAGTAGATTTAATAAAACAAAACTTAGGTTACAAAGGCCAGACACTGCTCATGCTACCGTCCCTCGCTCGAGGAGCCCTACACTCCTCCACGCGCAAATATGAGGATGCGAAAGCCCTTAACGGCCAGGTCGGACCCCAGAACAGCCGCGACTTTACCGCCTTCAGGCCTCGCTACCTGCCCCTTTTCGCGCAACCTTCCTTAGGCGCCCAGCCTCGGTCGTCTTCCCCAGGCATCGCTTCGGGGTGGATTCGGCCGTCTCCACGCAGACTTTCGATGCACCCACGTACAGCACGTTACTTACTCAACCACGAACGCGAGACCGAAATGGACCTTTTACTACAATTTCAGAAATCCCGAACAGACGCTCAACAACTGGTCAAAACTCGAGTGCGGGCTCGACGCAGACTGAGAAGTCGGGTCGCGACGATACCTCGCCGAAGTCCCCCCCCCCCCCGTAGCCGCGCACGGTTCCTTCCAGACCCCGCGGGGTTACGGAGTGTCGCGGAAGTCCAATAGAGAGACCTCGAATTCGCTTTCGGGGTGTTCGCCCCCCGCGAGGTCCTCATACCGACCGCGGGCCCTGCTCCAGCTGCTCAACGGAGCTCCGACGCCAAGTCGGGACTCCCATCCGTCCAGGTCTCACGATGCCACCGGTGCTTCGGGACTTCCTCTTCACATCCACGAGCCCTGTCCTCGTGGACACCCCGCGGTCAGCCCGGTCGGCTCTGCCACACCCTTAGGAGCTCGGAAGTGTCTGCGTTTCCCAACATGGCGATCCGAGGGAGGGCTTTTTTTGGCACGGCGCTCCCGCCTTGCAGGGGCGTCTGCCTCAAACTCTATACCACGGGACCGTTGCGGAACTCCACGTTAGAAACGGAGGGAGGTGCACGGGCGATACGCCGGCCCACCGTCGCGCACTGTTGAACGAAGATGGCCAGGTGCAACGAGGGAGGAGTCGGTGAACTCCCCTCGTAAGAACAATTGCTCTTCCTGGGGCGGAAGTCTCCTCGACTCCACCTGGGACGGAAGGCGGGAATACGGCTGGGCAAAATCACCGTGGGGGAGAAAAGGAGTCCGGAACTGCTGCTTCATCCCGAAAGCACGGCCCTACTAGACGAGAGCTGCGTGGTCGGCAGCAAGGCTCGGAGCGTTGGAAATAGCCGGCGTTAAACGAAAATCCCGCATTTGAAGAAGATCGGTGAATTCGTCTAATTGGCTGTTGAAAACTTTATGGACCCAGTTCGAGGGGGAAATTTCAGACCAAAAGAACTCGAGGACCTAGAAGGCTCGTTGTCTTCGAGCTGGACTACCGAGCTGTCTACACTCGGAAAAATTTGGTGCTGCCTAGTTGAGTGGGCCAAACTGCCTTAGAAGTAATTTTAAGAAGTAATCAGGAGCAGCGACGAGAAAAGGCTGTTGATGCCGTTCCCATGCGAGGTTTGATCCTAACAGGGATTTAGTTTCTCCTTTAGTTTCGCGAAGTAATGCGTGATTTCCGAATTGGGACGGCGTGGCGCGTACAACCTAACCGTTGAGTAGAACTCTAATTGTAAGTAGACGTCTTATGAAAAGGTTTACATGAATTATTCGCCGGAAAAGAAACAGTTACCTTTGAGTTTTTTTTGTGGGAATTTTGATCATGATTAAGGCTATCTAGAATGTGCCATACCATAGGAATCAAGCTACGTATTACCTTCCGGGAATAACATTTAAGAAGCCGTTTTGCGTAGAAAAATATTAGACCGCGAGGAGCCTGCTACCTTGTGGTTGGAAAAGCCATCGTTGAAGTTTTAGGAAGTTCATAAGCTGTCTGGACGATATTTCTTACCTCTCCCACATGGGGTTCGCAGTCGAAGAGCCATGTGGGCCGGTGCGTACTGTAGGTCTACGTGTTAAGTGCGAGGGGCTGCCTAGCGTAGAGTAAATTCAAATTTCAATAAAAGCGCGAAGCTGCTGTCTCCGAATAGAGTCATGTTTTCGGAAATGAGAAAAGCTACCTAAATATAACCAAGACGTCATCTATTACGTCCCGCGTAACGCTTCCTGCGCGTGCAACAATAAATAAATAAATAAAAATATATATATTTACGTATATTTCCATTAAAATATATATAAATCCTGCACGTACATCGGCTCGCGCATCGGGCTGAGACCGGTAGGCCCAGGCCACTCTAGTGAACTCATAAAGATGTCATTTTTTCTTAAACCCAAATAGCCAAGGGCCACCCAGTTTCAGTCCCGCGACCCGCCGACCCTGAGAAATAGTGAGTAAGACAGCGGGGTCCCGGTACTTTAAGTCTCGAAAAGTACAAGATAGGGAAACGGGACCCCCGCGACAGCCGACACCACCCTTGCACGTGCGAGGCCATAAATTCAGTTCAAATCCTAAATATTTAATCTTCCTAGAAAAAAGAAAACGTCAAACTCCCTCTCCTAACAACATTTTTCCCAAATTTCCCTACTCCAAGCCAAACCCTCCAACCAAAACTCCCAAAATCCCACTCGACCCCGAAGTCCCATTTTTTCCAACTCCTCTTCCAATTAGAACCTTCCAAATCCCACTCTTACCCATTTAACAATTTTTCCAACTCCCACCATCTTAAAACTTACCAATAGGAATTTGACTTCTACCCTTACCCGAATTTTGGGCCTCAAGCGTCGGGGGTGTAAACTGTATAAAAGCCAGCGTTTAAGCAGCGAGCGTTACTTGTTTTCAACTTGTCATTTGGACTTCTTGCACATTTTGTCACTTGTCATTCGGTCTACTTTTACTTGTGCTTGAACGATTTCAATCTCTCTTTCAACTCATCACTTGAGCGATTTCTTCTTCAACTTGAATTTCGACTACGACTACGAGTTAGTCCATTTCGCCGCCTTATCTTTAATCGTTTCTTCGAAGATCTAGCTTCCCAAGGAAGACTTCCAAGGTATTTAATATGCGCACACACACGGTCATACACACACAAGCACACACACATCTGTGAATTCCCCAAACCCCTTTTTTAATAAACCTAGTAAAACGAAATCCCATTTCTTTTGTTCTTTCTTCCTTATCCCAATAACGATAAGTTCGCGTAGGACTTGGTGAGGGGCCCACAAAATTCCTATCTCTGCTTTTCCTTATTCTCCTCCTCAATCGCAGAGGAAGGCGCGGAGCCTTTGTGTGGCTCCCCTTCCTCTCACGAAATTTCAATCCTTCTTTTTTTAATCGTGAAGGAAGGCGCCGTGCTTTTGTGTGGCTTCCGTTCCTCTCACTACTCCTTCCTTTCCTTATTTCAAATCGTGAAGGAAGGCGCGGAGCTTTTGTGTGGTTCCCATTCCTCTCACCACTCCTTCCTTTCCTTATCTTTAATCGCGAAGGAAGGCGCGGAGCTTTTTTGCGGCTCCCCTTCCTCTTGCGAAACTCCTTTCCTTTTCCTAAAATAAATTCGAGCATTCCTTTCTTTTGCCCAATTCCCAGACTTGTCACATCTCTTTTGTCTGTTAATCGCGCCGCTGTCTTTGGTGATCGAATCGGTTGTTATTTTGCGTTTTGAGTAGGTTAGAGTCCGGTTTGACCCCGGCAATCTCGGCCTCGACTCTAATCTCACAAAATGCCCTCAACTAGCCCAGATAAGTCGTTAATGACCGCGGAGAGAGGGGGGTTCTTTCTAAACGCCGGATTTAAGAGGGATCGAGAAAAAGACAGAAAACTAAACTATTAGAAGACAACTAAGGTAGCATATATTGTCCAGACTGAACAAGTTATAACAAAATCAATAAATGAAAGTTGCATGATTAGGAACCCGACAATAACAAAATGAAATTACACTAATTGGCCGATAGTAAAAAAAACCATACGCGATAAAAAAATTCAGATTTTAGCGAAAATAACGATCTCACCCAAATTTACCGAAGTAACTCAAACGGATTCTAAATTAACCGAAACACAAAATAACCAAGATAACCAGAGTTAGCCGATTAATACCAAAGAAAGCCCGACATTACACGGAACGCGCAATAATTTCTAATCGATCCAACCAAACTAACGGCAAGATAGCACGACGCCGTAACGATTGTAGTTTACTGGAGGTAGTTTCCCGCACGGAGCACGTGGGCATACCGGACGCATCGGCCGACGTGGCTTTTCAACTGCGAACCCCGTGTGGGAAAGGTACAAACGATCTTCTTGACAGCTTAACACGACTCTAAAAATTTCCTAAAACTTTAAATACAGCTTTCGGTGACAATACAACAAAACACGCACTGTCTGAAATCTCAACTAAACTGCGATTACTTAAATGAAATATTCCCAGGAGGTATTAGGTAGCTTCGCGTTCTACTCGATGCCCTGGCGCTCCAGATAGCCCTACTCTCAGCCGAGATTCACACAAGATACTCCAGATAGCTACCAAATTCCCGACGAATAATTCCGCAAAAGTCGCATAAGGATTCCACTCAAAAATTTGTTCAAAGATAGCACTATAAAGAATTCGATCAAAATTCACCCAAAAAGTCCACTCAACACGGATTCAAGAATTCTACTTAAGAATTCTACTCGGAGACACGCTACGGTTCGGCTCGATTTGCCTCGCCGCCTTAATTCGGATATTTACAATATTTAATCTGCAAAGCTAAACCGGAAAAGATAACTAAATCCTTGTTAGAATCCAAATCTTGCACGGGAACGATGTTGACGGCCTCCCTCATCGTTTTCGTTGACCACTTCCTCTCAGATAGCTTTGACACGAGTCCTTAGAAACCACAACTTAAGCAGCCAAAATTACTATACACGTCTAGACAACTCGGTGGTCCGGGTCAAAGAGAGCGAGCCCCTTAGGTCCTCGAGCTCCTTGGATCCGAAATTCCCCTTCCACCTTGCCCAAAGCGGATTTCGGTGGCTGATTCGCTCAACTTCTCGATCTTTCTCAAATGCGGGCGCTTTACTCGGCGCCGGCAAATTCCAATGCGCCGAGCATTACCGTTGTCCGCGCGGTCGTGGTCCTCCAGGACCGTATCTTCGGGTGAAGGCAGCAGGTCTGAAAAATATTCTCCCCTCCAGGGTGTCCCTGCACGGCCGCATCCAAGCCTGTCGTCCCAGGTGGAGAATTCGGTTAGTCCATCGTCGCGGGAGGAATTCTTACCCCTGCGAGGTGAGGTCGCTGAGGCCTCTCCCTCGCCGCCCCCGGCCATCCTCAGTCGACAGGGCGCAGCAATGCGCCCATATTTCTTCCACGCACCTCCCTCCGCGCCTAACGTGGGGTCCGGCATGCACCAGATGCGGAATTCCGCTCTTCTGCTCAGATTGAGGGTCCAGCCCTGGGCTGGAGAGTGGAGGACCCCAAGGGAGCGTATTTGGTCCTACAACACCTCGTGGATTCCGTATACCCCCCCCCCCCCAGCGTCGCGTGGCTCCATCCCTCTGGCTCATTGTGGTTCCTCTTCCACAAATTCGTCTTCTTCACCGCTCCGCTGTCTACATTTCGATCGTCGATTCCCCGTCAGCTTGAACCTATCAACGCAACTATGCTACACAATGACTAAATAAAACTCGAAACAAAATGCAATATACGATGTCGCCTTTTCTCTAAAATTTCTAAGAGACAGTCAAACTCGCAACAAATTTATAACCAAACATTGACCATTAGAACGCAAAAGATAGCTAACCTAAATCGCAATAATAATAATGGAAAACGTAAAATAATGTAAGGATATTAGAATCGCGAAGGAGTGATAGTGTCGTAAGTCTTTTTCGAACGGTAACAGGTAAAATAACGTTTATTAACAAATAAAACTGACTGAATACACGGCGTCTTTAAGGAGTTCCCGTCTTATATGGCTTATGCCCGTCGTAATCGTCGTCGTCGTCGTCAATTTGGAACTGCCGAACCTTTTCGCTTCAGTTCGGCTCGAAACTTCTGTATCCCGGCTGGTCGGATACCGTACATCGTTTCCAAAACGCACGTCCGTTTCACGTTTTGAAGCAGATCCTAAACAGCCGAGGAAAACGTCCATGCTGCCCTATCAAGAACTCCCTGCCGACTTTGCTACTTTACGGTATACCAGACGCGTTCTGGCAGACCCCGCTGAACGTCTTACAAAACTAATGGTACAAATAACTTATGGATTAGCGCTAAATATCTAGTTACTACAATAACAACGGCTGAAAAACAATGACTAAATACTCCTCAAAATACAGACAGCCTCTCCCATCGGCACGGGGTCCGACCACCGAACCAGCCACTCAAAATAATCGAAGATAGCAAAATATCGGCCTTGTGACGGGTGCGCCAAAATGACACATCACAATACATCTCTTATGCGGATATTGTACTAAATGCGGTGTCCAGATTGCAATATTGATTACTGACTGATAGTATATTTTAAAAAATTGTATTTCATTACCTACTGAGCAATTACTACAAAATGTTAAATGCCGATTACAGATTAATTGAATAATCGATAAAAATGTGAATCGTGATTATTCTATTTCTGATTAATCGAGTAATCAAGCAATTTTTCATTTTAATTGCTGATTAACCGAGTAGTCAGAAAATGTCTCCTTCTGTTTCCTGATAAATCGAGTAATCAAACAACTCTTCATTTAGAATACAGATTAATTGACTAATACAACATTTTAAATCGTAATTACACGATTACTTCAGTAATAAAAGATAGCCTTTAATTAAATATTACCCTTTTGCCGATCTCTGAATACAGGTAAGAGACAGTGGTCCTTACCGGATGAAACTTAGTTCCAAATATAAATCAGAAAATAGTCCACATTATCCACATGCGACAATATGTAAAGCAGTTGACCGCCACATCTCCATAAGCACAATATAAAAATGTGGCTATCAACGATGTCGATTATGTAGGTGGTTGGGTCAGAAAATTCCCATAATTGTTGAAAGAGGCATAACAATCTATTCGCCTCATCTGTTTCCTTATAAGAATCCCTTAATTTTGAGTTCTTCCCCCACAAATTGGTCATTAAACAAATGAATGAATAATTCAATACAAACTGTTACCTCGATTACCTGACCCAGGTGCAAGCTCAGCACCTAGCACCAGAGCCGCTGCAGTAGCTCCAGCAGCTACTCCTTCGTTTTCAGGTTCTTGACTAAAAGAAAATCTCCTTCTTTGAGGACAAGTATCCGATAAGCACAGATGTTTGGTCCCATTCGCTCTGGTATGTTTATGTCTAGAGAGATTCCTTCGATGAAGATCAATGAAGAACAGGGTGAAGCTGCCAACCAGAACACACGTTGAGCTGAAGTAGTAGCCGGCCTTTCCACCACAACCAACGTTCATGTACCCTGAGCCATATTAAATGGAATTAATCAACGATGTTAATTTCACAAATGGCCTATCAAAAAATAATCTTCCAACATAGATAATTTCTGATAGATTTATTAATCACGTTATATATCTTAGTTGTACCTTTATTTACGGAAACTATTTCTTTACGAAGCTCCTAAATAATAACTTATTTTTCGTACAATTAATGTGGCACATACTAAGGAAAACAAAAATGAAATATTTAAATAACTCATAAAAATTGCTGCGTATAACAGGCAAATGTGAATCGCTTTTTATACCCTCTAGAATGTATCATACATTTCGAAAAATGAAAAGGGAACAATTTGCTACAACATGCCAATATGAGTGTAAATACTGATGTACTTCATTACAATAAGCATACGCATAAGGTCAAAAATGCTTTCGTGCGTGGCTTAACTAAACGTTTCGTTAGATTCAATTACAATTAAACAAGAATGAATTTAATCAGGATACAAAAAATCGCAAGAGAACATTCGAAAGTTTACCTGTTTTGAGGTCGTTTACCTGATATCGGAACACCAATAGCGATTGGTATAGCCTGCGAACATTGAACAAATCCCCAGGTTCTAGCGAAATTTCGGGCACGAACTCTTTCATAGGTGTACATCTTTAAACTATAGTGGTAACCGCCGCAGAATATACCTGATGACAAAACATTATTCTGATTACTTTGTTATTATCATTTTCTTTACGTTAATGGAGTTTAAACTTGTTAACGACTGGAGTAAATGTTAAATTGCCGTAGGGGTTGAATACTCTTACAAAAATAATCAATTGGTGTGATATTTACTCTAGTTCAGAACTAGAATTAGCTCAACGTTAGTGCAAGATTGACAAGGGTTTGAATAGTAGAGCTTATTCGCGGTTTGATAGTATATTGTGGTCTCCATGCGTCTTCCTTATCACATATATAAACATTCAAGCATTTTAGAGTTTGTATCGTGCCGTTAGACACGACTTTCCCGATTTCCCTCTGTAATTGTTTTGGAATGGAAGGCTAGCAGTAGCTAGTAGGATTAAGTCAGAGTACCTTTAATGAAATTCGAATTGGAGAACCTTAGCCGAAATTGGGATGGCTGATCAGCCTAACTTAAAGTATGATTTGTTTTTAACGAACCATTTCTGAGAATGGGTCCGCGAACTATATTTTGCCGCAAAACCATATTTCTTCCCGGAGCTAGGCTCTACGGGGTTTAGTATGACTTATACTAAATTATCCAATCGCGGATATTAACTGGTATAGGGTTTATATGCGGTAAAGGTGATCGGAGTTTGTCAGAATACAGAGCCGCAAGGGAATTGGTGGGAAATAATTTTGAGGGATAGGAACAATTAGAGTATGGTAAGGCGACTTTGCAAGGCCCACTAGTTGTTAGGTCCTGAAACTCAACATGTAAAAATCATCCGTTCCGTTTCGGTGTTCCGAATTGGAGCTCGAGAGTTGAGGAGCCATTCTCAACCCCGAGGAATCAGAACCCACACCGGAACGAACGTTTAAGTAGTTACCTATGTGGCGTCTCCTCACAATATCGTGGTCTACTCTTCGAAGCCAGAATGCAAGTGCCATCTCGCGTTGCTCCGCGCTCGCGTTCGCGTTCGCGGTTCCCTCTCTAAAAGCCTCCCTACTCTCTCTCAAGTACCGTCGCACATGCACGAGTTGCGCTGAAATAATATTAAGAGTACAGGGGCTCACGTTCAACGTTGGACCCGTTTTACAACTGTTTCCCCGAAGGATTTTAAAGTTTCTCGCAGGAAACTTTAACTTCATTTGCCTATTTAACTCGTGGGGAAGGGGGTTTCGCAAAATCAGTTTCTGATTGCATTGAGTCTCTTACACATTACTATTTATCAAATCGCTTTTATTTCTAATTTTTATTCGCTCCTTCTGGGTTTCCAGATTTATAAGAATAAAAGTTGCTGGACCAATCGATTTTTTAATTTCGTGCGGACTTTCGTACACCGCCAAGAATTTTGCGATCAGTTAATTCGCGGGTGTTAACAATGTATATGTCATGTATGTGCTGATCCGGCTCGAAGGACTAATAAATGTTAACGTTATTATGTTATTAGTTCACGGCAGAACGGCAAGATAGGGGTGGATGCGAACTTGTCGCGCACTCGGGCGGTCGCGAGGAGTTGTTTTATCTGCCGTTTTGGCTTACCCTGGATTTCCTTTTGGCAATCTCAGACTAGATAGGGCTTTCAATGGGGCAGAGCCTCAGCCTCTAAGCATATTTCAACAACGAAAGCCGTGTAAAAGTGAATGCAGAGATTGAGTGTATCTGTCGTCTGAGGATGATTCGGTAGTGGACTCGAAATTATTAAGGGTTTCCGTGTGTCTATCTGTTGCGTCAAGTATGGTTTTCAATTGAATCTTTTTGTTCTTTGATATCGTTATGCTATTTGAGATTTGGTGTGGGTGGGCTCCACGGTCACACCTTGTGCAATGTGTTTTCGTGACCCTTTAACAAAGGGGGAACGGCGCCATGCCGTCACGCCCTCGGGGTGTAAGTGTGGAAGAACATTGCACCGAGAGACTGGGTCGCCCTGCACCTGTAGTCACCCGGGGAACGTCGCAATGACGTCACGCCGGGGGCTTAGACGGGGGTTACGAGTCCGTCTCTGGTATACGCGGTTCCGGTTTTCCTTCGTCAGGCACAGAATTGCCCGTGCGGTCAAACACCCGGAGAACGTCGTGATGACGTCACGCCGAGGAGTAGGTGCAGGAATGCAAGACCGTCTTTGGGCCTGAGAAGGAGGATGCGAGTCGTCTCGAGCGGCCAGATACTCATGGAACGTCGCAATGACGTCACGCCGAGGGGTAGGTGCAAGAGTCCGACGTCGTTGTCCTCGTTTTATGTTTTTCCACTGTCCGGGTTCGGCTCAAGCGGCTATACACCCGGAGAACTTCACGATGACGTCACGCTGAGGGAGCAGACGTGAGAGCGCGAGACCGGCCACGGACTGTCTCGCTACCGCGTGGAAAGGGAACGGCTCTATGCCGTCACGCTTCTCATGGTAAGCGAGTTGTATCGCCAAAATTTCTGTTTGACGAAAATTCCCGAAAGGGGAATCCGTCAAATGGTCCGCCGTTCGCAGGTGTTCCGAGGATACCAACCGGACGCTTCGTCGGTGTTTCCCTGAGTGCTCAGTTCCATGTGCCTACTAAGGGCAAGATTTTCAGCTGGTGAGGACCGGCACCTATTGCCTCGTCTCCTCGAGCTTTTAATCCGCTTGCCAGGGGGATCGGTGCAATACTGTCACGCTTAGCAAGCGTGTCGCAATTTGAGGATATTTTCTTGGACGAGTAGCGCTATGCTACCACGTCCAGAGGCTCCTTCGATCGGTATAGAACGATCAGAAAGGACTTCCATTAGAGAAAATCCACGCATTTTATACCCGCGGAATCTATGGTCTTTATTACTATATCATCGGGTTCCCACTCTGGCCTGCGTTCTTTGGCGTGCTTATTGGACACGATGGTTACCCATAGACGAATTCGTAATTCCTCGCCCTTTGATTCGCCGGGGTCCAGGCCGTGGTCACTTCCTCCAATCGGGGTGACTCATGTCGAAGTTAGATTCAATTTGATCGCGATGTTTCATCTCGCGACCTCGTGACTTTGCCCGTGTTGTGGGCGCGCGAGGCTCGCTCTTAACGCGCCGAGCAAGTGGTTGTTTCTATATCCCCCGCGAACTAGGTATCGCGTTTACTATTCCTCGCGGTGACAAGATTTGACTTATCTGCCATTGATGTCGCGTCGAGTATCTCCGACACGTCACAATATATATATATGTACACGAATCGTGCCTTTCCGGGACTTGAAAAAGGATGTCGCATTTTTATTACTAAACGACAGAATAGGAACCAATATTCTCAGAAATCCATCATTTCTTTGTCTGACTAAAAAATTGTACAATGTATATCTAAATTATTACTGAGTCTACATTTCCAGGACGTGACATTTTTAAAGATTAAATGACCGTAAAAGCCTATTTTTTGTGTTCTGGATAAATTTCAGATGATAATAGAACATTTTCCCATCCTGAATATTCTTGAGAAGAATTTTTTGGTTTTTCATTTAAAAAAGAGCATTAAATAATAAAAGCGTTTGTACAGGGACAATACATTACTGTACTCGACACTACAAAGACAGTCAATAGATATACACTTCACTACAAGGACGTTCGAAAACAACCAAAATAAAAACATGGAAGCTATTATTTTCATTATATATTAGGTGATGCATTTGGGAAATATAACATACATAGATATTCACAAGTGAGCGGGTTCGAATAAAGCAAAGAACATGAAAAATACATAGAAGGAATATAACGTAAGACCTACAAGGACATGAAAAATCGATCGAAATACGGGGACGCGATGTTCATAAGAAGATCAGTGCGTTATATAAATCGCGCATTCTGCAGTATTATCAGAAAATAAATTTTCTCGTTTTTTATACAGTAATATTACCTTTGTGCAAAAAAATCTCATTTGATCGATACGACATATACATTGATAGCATTTTTACAACGGTCTTGAGTTGAAGGATATAAAAGCCTAAGATTTACACGATAAATTATATAACCCATTAACTGTGACGAGAAGAATTTAAGAAGATATATCATTCAATTATGGTGACAAAAAATAAAATTAATGAATAACAGTACATGTTTTTAATGCATGTATTTTAGGACCCACTCGGCAAATCAAGTATCGATTTAGTGCACCATGAACGATATACACATCAGTATTTTTCAACTACCTAGTAGTCCAACGTAAATTGTGGACTAAATACATTCTATGATGATCCCGAAATTAAAGAAAAATTGAAAATCAAAGAGAACTGCTCGTTTCTATGCATTAAAACATTTTTTTTACGAATATGTATAAACATGTTGATAAAACTTGACACGTGTTTCCCTTGATAGGTAACCAATATTTTACGCGGGCCTATGTGCGATCCGAGATCGTAACAGGAGAGCCTTATAATTTATATACATAAAAAGGAATGATGATAAAATAAACTCTCCCATTCTATAAACAATACTTGATAACCATGCGAGTTTATGAAACAAACGGAAAAAAAAAAAACACCGAGAATCGTATTTCCATTGCCGATCAGTTACATTAAATCATGAATCTTTATAAACACGTCTAAATGACCTTTTAAAATATGAGGCAAGTACTTCACAATATAGATAACTGACATTTTACCCGGGCCTATGTGCGATCCGAGATCGTAATCCTTATTCTATTTGTACGTAAAAAGGAATTAGAACAAATTGAACTCTACCATTATTTACCATTCTATAAAAAAATATTTAAAAATTGTGTGAGATTACAGAACAAAGGGAAAAGAAGAATCTTCCTTCACCGAGATTTGAACTTGCGTACCACGGATCTCCTTCACTGGATCCCCGACCACTTGACCACCGTGTTAACATGTTGAATGCAATTTTTTTTTTGTAATATTAGCCGGTTGTTTAGTTTATTTAGCAGTTCGATTCATAATCTCAAGGAAATGTTCAAATTTTTCTTGAAATAGGGATTTTATAATATTCCTATAGGATTTGAAACACGTTCTCGAGTTCCATGATCCAGGGAACCGCCCACATAGACTTGACCATAAAATGGGTAATACAAGGACATCATATCAACGTATTCGTCGCTACGAAGACTCGCACAAACGTCGTGCACGCAACTTATGTAAATATCGCATTGTAGTTATTCTCACGAACGTGTATAGCCATTTTCCGACAAATCTTGTGAAGATTTCAAAGTTCTAATGATTATTTGATTATGTTGACGATGAAAAGTCACTTCAAAGCACAAGAAGCAATTAAACTATATACCGGTTGATGCAAGGACAGTAGTAGTATAACAGTAGCGGTTCTGGATACAGATTCCTGCACCGACNACTGCATCGACTTTAAATTAAAGGTGCCGAAAATCCGAGCATTTTCCAGGAAATTTAAATCACCAAATTTCACTTAGACGGGACGGCGCCGGAGCGTTTATAAGAAGATCAGTGCGTTATATAAATCGCACATTCTGCAGTATTATTGGAAAATTAATTTTCTCGTTTTTTATACAGTAATATTACCTTTGTGCAAAAAAAATCTCATTTGATCGATACGACATATCCATCGATTGCATTTTTACATCGGCCTTGAGTTGAAGGAAATAAAAACCTAAGATTTACACGATAAATTACATGATCCATTAACTGTGACGAGAAGAATTTAAGAAGATATATCATTCAATTATGATGACAAAAAATAAAATGAATAAATAACAGTATATGTTTTTAATGCATGTATTTTAGGACCCAATCGGCAAATCAAGTATCGATTTAGTGCACCATGAACGATATACACCTCAGTATGTTTCAACTACCTTGTAGTCCAACGTTAATTGTGGACTAAATACATGCTACGATGATCCCGAAATTAAAGAAAAATTGAAAATCAAAGAGAGCTCATTTCTATGCATTCAAATATTTTCTCTACGAATATGTATAAACATCTTGATAAAATTTGTGACACGTGTTTCACTTGATAGGTAACCAACATTTTACGCGGGCCTATGTGCGATCCGAGATCGTATCGGAAGAGCCTTATAATTTATATACGTAAAAAGGAATGAGAATAAAACAAATTCTCCCATTCTATAAACAATACTTAATAACCATGCGAGTTTATGAAATAAAGAAAAAAAAAAAGTACCACCGAGATTCGATCCTGCGTACCACGACCTTGTTACCTCAACTCCTTACCAGTATACCAATGTATCCCTTTGTGACAATATAATATAATACTAATTAGAAAATTACGAATTGGAACAATATAATCCAGTTTAATACCCTAACATTTCTATGAAAAGTGATACAACTAATTACTGACTAGATTGTAAAAAACGCATCTTTGCCTCTCAACATTTTTTAAGGATGTCCCCTTATTAAACATTAAACGATTCGTTTTTGGTGTAAATAAAGTGCAAGGCAGTGTATTTTTCATTTACTTCCAGTTACCAGTTACTTTTAATATCAAATCCACTTTCAAGCGAAATCCCATATCAATTCCTAAGAGTAGGCTGAATAACTCTGGTTTAAACGTTGTATGATTCAGACTGGTGGAAAACGTTACTTACAATACGTTGATCATTCTTCCTCGCTCGCAAGGTAATGTACAAGATGACATCCGAAACAAAATGTGGCATAATTCCGTTTTATTTTACGGTACATATGTACGTAATAAATTACTATATCGCACATTCGCTAGAACGTGACGCAAAACTGTCTTGCAATTATCTTCCTCCTTTTATATTTGGGGAAAAGAGCATGAAGAAACATGAGATGGATTTAGAACACATAGAAAAAACGCTTGCACTTAACTATACAAACCACTACATCCTAGTATAAAACTGTACAGTACTACGAAATTCTTCTCCCATCGACTAATAAATGTGTTGACATTTCAAGTCCTTGTATTGACAAATATGTCGACAAACTATCCTTGTATGAACAAACATATCAACGGACTGTCCTTGTATGGACGAGTATATCAACGAACTGTCCTTGCATCAACCGGTACATCGTTTAATTGCTTCTTGTACTTTGAAGTGACTTTTCATCGTCAACATAATCAAATAATCATTAGAACTTTGAAATCTTTACAAGACTTGTAGGAAAATGGCTATACATGTTCGTGAGAATAACTACAATGCGATATTTTCAAAAGTTGCGTGCACGGCGTTTGTGCGAGTCGTTGTAGCGACGAATACGTTGATATGATGTCCTTGTATTACCCATTTTATCGTCAAGTCTATGCGGGCGGTTCCCTGAATCTTGGAACTCGAGAATGTGTTTCAAATCCTATAGGAATACTATAAAATCCCAACTTCAAGAAAAATATTAACATTTCCTTGAGATTATGAATCGAACTGCTAAATAAACATTACAGGAAAACAGACTTTTGTGGCACCATTTGCTTAGAAATACTTGCCCAACCCGCTAATATTACAAAAAAGAAATTACATTTTACATGTTAATACTTGGTCAAGTGGTCGGAGATCCAGTGAAGAAGATCCGTGGTACACAAATTCAAATCTCGGTGAAGGAAGATTCTTCTTTTCTATTTGTTCTCTAATCTCACACAATTTTTAAATATTTTTTTTATAGAATGGTAAATAATGGTAGAGTTTAATTTGTTCTAATTCCTTTTTACGTACAAATAGAATAAGGCTTTTCCGATACGATCTCGGATCGCACATAGGCCCGGGTAATGTGTCAGTTATGTACAATGTGAAGAATTTGTCTCATATTTTAATAGGATATTTAGACGTATTTATAAAAATACATGATTTAATGTAGCAGATCGGAAGTTGAAATACCAGTTTTGAAAATGTTGTCACAAAGGGTTTGTAACGGGTCAGGTGGATAACATGCGCCACTGTACGTTGGGACCAGTAATTCGGCGATATTCTAGCATACGCAATAATATCTGCGAGTAGGTTCGGGGCCCCAGGGAGAAGGGGACCACGAACCGCGAGCGCGAAGCACCGAGGACGAAGCGCTCTCTTGGATTAGAACTGCGAATGCGAGTAGATCGGGAAAAGTCATTCTCCCAGACTATAGGACGAATCCGGAAACACACGATCGCGCGTAAAATCGGGTTTCTTTCTCAAAATATTCGAAAACCGCGAAACATTCTCGTTGAGAAACTGCGCGTCCCACGGTGACCGAGTATCGCCGCTCTCGATTCGAGTACGGACGAAACTCGCAATAGAACGAATGAGCTTGTTTTGATTATTTTCAGGTCCGTGTTCCAGTGGGCCTGGCATAGCAACCAGACCCACATCCTATTTTCTCAAATCCCTGTCTACTACAATCCTGCACTTTTATCCTCAAAATCGCACGTTGCGATTGATAGCAGAAGTCCTAATCCTTAAAGCCTTAACCCAGCCAATATCCGCGGCTGGGTAACATAATTTAAGTGATACTAAAACCCGGAGGAATTAACTCCGGATGAAACATAAATCCGTGGTCGACTTTAGTCCGCGAAACCAATTTTGAGTGCATTCTTTCAATTAGGGTTGATCAGCCACCCGAATTAGGTGTTAATTTCTCATACGTGTTGTTAATTAACAACATCTTCCAATCCCACCAACGGTTAGATTTTAATTCAAACGCGTCGATAAGAACTCGACACGTGGGGAAGGGGTACGCGGAGGACGCGTAGACTGTTGTTAATTCCTATTCGAATTCTACCCCAAACCACCCGATCCATATAACCCTCTACATCCTATGTTTCCATATTCCATGTGCATTCTATGATGAACGAATAGAACGCGCCGATAAAGGAATAAGTCGTTCTCACTGAGGATCATTTCCTTTCCGATCCTTTCCTTCTCGTATTTCAACGCATGAGTCAGGGAAAACTCCTTTAATCCAATTAGGACTGCATCGACTTTAAATTAAAGGTGCCGAAAATCCGAGCATTTTCCAGGAAATTTAAATCACCAAATTTCACTTAGACGGGACGGCGCCGGAGCGTTTATTCTTAGAAAAACTCGCTCGAACCGGTTCTCGCGGACAGGCCTTCCGAAATCCACAAAATTGACGCGCTCAGCTGATCGTTCGTAAACGCTCTCCTCGCTCTCTCGCCAGTCTCTTTTCCTTTCTTATCTTTAAAATTTAATTAATTTCGGTTTCAGGAGTCGTGAGGCTCGAACCCTCGACGGATGCAGTTTCTTGGTGCATAGGCACTGACAAAAGTGCATACCATTACAGGTTATATTGGTCTACTGGTAAAGAGTTGAGGTAACAAGGTCGTGGTACGCAGGATCGAATCTCGGTGGTACTTTTTTTTTTTCTTTATTTCATAAACTCGCATGGTTATTAAGTATTGTTTATAGAATGGGAGAGTTTATTTTCTCCTCATTCCTTTTTATGTACGTAGATTATAATGTTCTTCCGTTACGATCTCGGATTGCACATAGGCCTAGGTAAAATGTTAGTTCTTGACAACGTGAAGGACATGGCAAATATTTTAATAGTATATTTAGGCATATTCAGAAATATATATGATTCAATGTGACTGATCGACAGTAGAAATGCTACTTTGGAAAGCATTCTAATAAGATGTATAATGGTCTGGTGATTAAGAATCTGGATAAAAGTGGCTGTGGTATAAAGGTTCAAATCTCAGTAGTTGCAAGTTATTTCTCTTTTTTAAACTCGCACAGTTATTAGGTATGATCGTACATAGATCCAGACAAAGAATTTCTTATGTGCAAAATGAACCACTTGTTACTTATTTTTATAAGAATTTTGGTTATAATCATAAAAACATATTGTTTAATGCAACTGCTCGATAGCAAGAATACTAGTTACGAATAGTTTACCGAAAATTGGTACTGTAATTTAATAAGTAGTGTGACGTGGTATATTTTTGCCAACCCACGGCGACCCCAAATTTCGGCCGACATCTCTTTTTTTTAGCATTCTTTGGTTGCAGAGTCCGAGGTCCGACGGTCACCGACCCGGGGGAGAGGGAGAGAATGCCTAATTAATAATTCTTTAGTAATTTGTTACAGCCTAATTTAGCGATCCGCGGGAACTCTTCCCAATTTCCTGTGAACAATAATTCATTTGTTGCTTTTTTTTTGAGTTCCCGGGCGTGCTCTCGAGCACTCGCGGATATTCGGAAGGAATATTTGGCGAGGTGATCGAGAGTTCGCCAAATTCTTGTATCGCGTAGCGCGGCTCCGGTCGCTAGGCCGGAGTGTCAACATCGGCGACCTCTCGGAGGTCGCGCTCGCGTGCGCGCTACCGCTCGTCGCCCCGGCTGGGAAGAAAGAAGCCGTCGAGGAAGCCTCGGCGGCCAGGAGCTCCAGGACCGAGCTCATCAGCCGCGGTGCCACGGCCCGTTCGTCGGTTCCACCCGGAGGGCAAGTCGACCCTGCTACACCCCCTGGTGGCCTTGCCTGCGGGGGCGGGCCGCAGACGGGCCCTGGAGGCTCGGGTGCGGCCGCCCGCAGGGGCAGCAGGACTACCCGGCCAGGAGCCGGACCAGGAGGCAGGAGCTCCAGCGACCCTGGCTGCCACCGACGAGGCGAGGCGTGGACTCTACGCCCTCGCCGGAGTACCCGGGGCTTACCCAAGGGTCCGTCCCCGGGTGAGCCAGGATCCCCCGGAGGGGAAAACATCGGGGGCCCAGAAGACCAGGGCCCATCGGGACCCGACGAACCACCGCTCGGCACGGCCGTGGCATCGCCGTCGGCTCGACGTGCGCCAGGCGCGCAACGCCGTTGCCCAGCAACTGCGCACGGAGATCGCGCCGCCGCAACCCCCTGCCCTAGGAATCGGGCGGGCGCACGCCGATTCCGCCGAAAAGTTGGTGCTAAGGGGCATCTCAACCAATCAACGGCGCCGATTGGAATTCGGACTGGCCAGCCGAAGCCCTATATAGGACAGCGCCTAGAGAGCCCCGATCTTCTCTGCCTACGACCGTCGGGCCGAGCGGACCTGTGCTAAAAAGTTTCTTTTGAATTTGTCTGAGTGTCTCAACTTGTCTCCCATTGCCATCAAGGGACCCGAGGACCGGCTCATCGAGGGATTTAGCCGAGGGGCCGGCGAGCGGCGCTGAATTTTCTTGAGTAAAGTAAGTGCCACGTGCCTATTCGAGGACCCCTTGTTGATAGTAATAAAGATTAGAGTCTCCGGGTAACTTCGCGAAGTNTGTTAGAATAAATTTGTTAAAACTTGGTACCAAATTCAAATTCGTTTTTCTTTTGAGTAAGCGTGGCTGAATTCCCCTGTTTCCTCGAGCCTAAGATTAATCCCCCAAATTTGTGGAAGTTTTCCCCTTTGTCCCCCGCATCTATGGTCTTACCCATGCCCTCTCCGAACCTTGGCGCGTGCGCGCTCTGAGCTAGTCGGCCGCGCCGCGACGATCGTCGGAGCGGAGATCGTTCGAGCCTAGTCCTTTGAGTCAATTTTGAGTTTGTCGAGATTTGTTCGAGTGTACTGAAATTTTGAGTTGTTGAGATTTTCGAGAGTCGAGAGTTTGCCGTCGAATATTTTTGGCCTCCGGGGAGGCCTGGCGCCCAACTTTGTGTCTCGTTCCCGAAACCGGGAAAAATAATTTTGAGTGGTTCGAACAGATCCGCCTAGTCGATCGGGCGAAGGTGACGAGCAATCGTCCGGGCCCGGAATTCCCCCCCCCCCGAACAAAGTGTCCGTTGTCGACACCGTTCCGTGTATCGTTGCTATCCGTCACAGTAGATATTAAGTAATCGGTGAGTGTAGATCACGGGCCTAATTCAGCGAGGCATCAGTGTTTCTGTTTTTTTATTTTATGAACTTTCTTATCTGTTAGGATTATACGCGAAACTTTACTTTCAATCGCAGGTTCAGCAGGCCTAACTGCCGATCCTCACCTTGTTAATTAACAGCCCCACTTTCATTCCTGCAAATACGGAACTATTCGGACTAATCCATTATCTAACAATTATAACGCTAAATTTTAATTTGGAATACTCTCTGCAGCGATCTGGGTGTTCTATTTCTTCCTTATTTCAAGTTCCGTTTATTTTTCCTCGTGTCTCTCCATGTCATATAGCACCATTGATTCAGTCACGTATTATGCTCATAACTTAAATTGATGTCTAATCAGAAACTCTAGCACTTCGCTCTCTTATCTACTACCGCGGTCCTTTAGGCCATGATTTGTTTACTTCTAGGAACTCCTGGTCCTATAGCCCATTTCTTTTACTCCCCACCTAAGCCTCCTTAAACGACACTAACTTTTCCCTTTCTCCATACTCATTAACCAATCGCCTTCGATTATTAATCCCACTTTTATTTCGCTATGCCTATCAGCGAACGCTTTGTAAAAAACTCCGCCCTGGAGGACAGCATCCGAAAGCGCTTTAAAAAGGAGTCCCTCTGGGCACGGTCAGAATCTCCTAAGATCTCCTCCAAGTCACTTCCTCGTCAAGTGACCAAAGTCCACTCTCGCCGCTGGTCCGCATATCTGCGCTACTTAAAAGCATGCGTCCGCCTCTCACCTAACCGTCACGTTCGGTATTTGTTTGTTTGAGTTTGTAAAATACTTAAGACTGTTATCAATAAACTCTCGTGGTTGTTCACGCTTTGCACCCGGCACCGCTTCCATTACTTCGAGTCCGCGATTCCTCGAACATTATCTATTAAATATTTTCTATAAAATGATAAATAAGGGAAGAGTTTAATGTATTGTAAGTCTCCCGGAAAGCATCAATCTGTTTGCATACATTGCCAAGTTGATATATGCGCTGTTGAAATACCTAGTATTTGTTCAGCCCTGTAAATGGACGACTGTACGTATAATACCGTAAATAATGGTACATTTTTTTGATTGCTTATTATAATGTTTTTCTCCCTGTCCTGGAATGGGTTCTTTCTCTGATTACTATGTCCAGGATGTAACCCAAACATATTTTCCACCGCTTATTTCTTTTCATTAGCATTTTATTAAACACGTGATAATGTTATTCTAATAAGTGAGATTTAAGGATATTTATACCGGAAATGTCTTTAAATATGTGTAGGTAATTATGTTAGCTATAAATCTGGAAAAAGGTACAACGTAATTACGTTTAAATGATCATTTTGATAGTCCCCGATTGTGCCGTTATGTGTGTTTTGTATGTCCTTGCAATGTTCAGTTTGCTTAATTCCACTGAAAGTGAAACCTTTTTGTTCTCCTTGCATTGCCGTCAGTTCTTGGAGACGCAATAATTGTATTTTATGACTGAAAAGAAGATTCTTCTGACATTAACAGTAAATTTCCTTATTTCTTAGTAAGTGTCCTGGAGGGGGTACTTTCTCTGATTTGTATGTCCCGAATATAACCTAAACATATTTTTTCTCTTTATATCTCTTTATTGGCATTTCATGAAACACGTGATGATTTTTTTTCTAATAATTTAGTTTTAAAGGTCTATTCTCTTATTATAGTAGCAAGAATTTAATTTATAATTGCTGAATAAACCAATTCTTTCTTTTCTTTAAATTTACGTATGGATCATTCCTGGAACTGTCCCGGAAAACGTCAATCTGTATGTAAACATTCGGTCCCGGAAGAGTCGAAAAGTCTCTGAACTGACTAGTTTAGTGTTTGTACCGTCCCGGTAAGACGCAATTCGTGTACATATATATCGTGTACATATATTGTGACGTGGCAGAATTCTGCCGTCACAATTAGGAGCGCGGCGGTAGCGGTGAGTACCGAATTTTGAAATTATTTAATTTCAGTATCGGTTGGCGACACTCGGAGCCATCTTGGGCAATCGTTAAATGTAGATATGTGTTGTAAAAATTTGTTAGTATAAGATTTGTTATTTAGTAAGTATCGTAAATGAGTCTGATATTGCGGGTCATTACCACGGTCGGTACGAGTCGAGGAGGAAAAATCGGGATCTTAATTATCGCGCCGCGATACCCATCGGGGGACATCTATCGCGCGCACTCTCAATTGACGGCATTTGGCAGCTTGACGGCGTTCGACGGAAGGACGGGAGAGGGGTTTCTGAAACTCGGAGGTCCTGGCGAGCCGCGGAGCTCATTGTCCAGGATACTCCTAGTGTCGCCGGTACTGCCGATAACCGCTCTTCTCCCGTGGCCGCCGACGCCCTGCTCTCGTCCCGTGGTGGGATTGCCACTGACTTGGTGAGCAAACCCACGATGGGATTTAGTAAAGATTCGTTTCAGCTCCAAATTTTATTAAATGGTAACTTGTATTCTCCTCGACACGCGACCCCTCGTCCGCCATGTTTCGGCCGCGTGCGCCGGAAAAATCGTAATTAGAAAATCGGCGATTTCGTCGCGGTGAGTTCTCATGCGATATATGTGTGTCCCGTGAGCGTGATCCCGCGGCTTTTGAGTATGAATCGTCGCTCCCCGAGCCGAAATTGGCAGGCCGTGGACTGAGCGGAGTCCGAGCGGGCGTTGTGCCCTGGAGGGCTGGCGTTGCCGCCCGTCCCGTGGAACCATGAGGTTCCCGTCTTAAAGTAGCGTGCCGGCGGGATCCAGAAGTCCGATGTCTTGCGTACCGTACATAGTGTTTCCGAATTGTGATCGCGAATAAAGAACTACCGTGCGGCCTCACTAAATATTTGGTTATCGTGTCCTTTTTTTTTACGGTCCGTTTTCCAGTACCCTTCACGTTCTAGGGACCTCGAACCCCCCGCCTCTACCGTGCCGCGGAAAGTCGTAAGGACTCCCACGGGGCTGAGTGGCCGGTGATCGGAACCGTTTCTCGCCCCGCGATGTCGGCCTTGCCCTTGCCCGGAATCCGCGGCGCGCTTCTCGCGCCTGGCGGCCGAATACAAATAAAAACGGCCCTGTGGCTGTCGGGCGAACACCCTCCGGCCGATCTCGCGGAGAGGCGATCCACCTGCGGACCCCGATCCTTCCCCCCGTTTGCCAACGCGCCCCGGGTAAAGGAAAACGCGTTGCAATATATATTGAAGACCGTCACAATATATATATATATATACACTCTATACAGATGTCCCAATACTCGCGTTTCTCTCTTGGTGGGGTCGTAGCGGGTTGAAAAAGGAACATTATGTTCCTCTTCAACTTTGAGATCTAACCATTATATTTGATGTTATTAATAAATTTTGTTAGCTAATTAGAGCGTTGGTCTGATTAGCGGGCAGGGTCGTAGTAAACATACGGGG
>NW_019394897.1:12771-39382 GCF_000612105.2 Orussus abietinus | reverse complement strand
CATCGACATATTATGAAAAATAAGATTCTTATTTAATATACTTACGCTCGATACTCCGCTAGGAACGTATTGCTCGTTATGTTCAAGAATCTCAATTTGTTGCGGCTTGGTCAGCGTAGCAATTTGATCTCTTAAAGCGAACATTTTCTGATTAACGATTTTTCTGAGCAACATAAAAGAAAAATACCTATCGTTCCTGCGATTCCTTTCGACACAATATATCTCAGGAACAATATGCCAATTACTGAAAGTGCAATTTAAAAAAAAATGAACTGTATTAGTCAGAAAGAATGCATCGTAGAATTCGAGTTAAAAGGCAGGGATGGAGATTTGCGCACCTGAACGATCACGGCTAGTCTCAGGGTTTCCTTCGCGATTTGGTTTTTGCAAGCTTGATAAGACGCCCTGGAGCTCTTCGAATATTCCACGCGACATGGGAAATCGTCCGCCATTTTCTCTCCTTTCGTCCGCAGGGACAACGACGATTAGTAACCCTCCAACACCCTCCAACGAATTCGGGATTCGACTAACTGGAAACGCACAAAGAGGACCGGTTATGCGTTTACGAGCGCCCGCGCTCAATCGCCCGGGCGCTCGTAAACGTATCTGAACAGGGCTGGATACATACTTTCCCGTTGAAGATGTCGCAGATGTATGGCATCCGCTACGTTATAAACGTCTTTTAGCACTTTTGTAAATACGTAAATCCCGCCGGTTCGCGCTCTGCGCTCTGATTGGTCGCGGAAACCGCCCCACGCTCTGATTGGTCGCCGGGAAACGGCGCTCGCTGATTGGTGGACGGAATCGTGACCTCTACACCCGCCAAATATATGATTTTAATCATGGGCGGTGAATACTCTATACCGTGATAATTGGGGCTTGTTTTCGCATGAAAATTCTTTCAGAAAGTAAAATTAAGCGAATTAATCCGCAAATTGGAGGGTTATTAACCGTATCGTGGGGAACAATTTCCGGTTAGGGAATTCGTCACGGACTTGGCACGCAAATTGAGGAAAAGTGGAGAAACGATCGTAGTTACAGTAAACGCACTTGCGATCTTCGGCCTTATTTCTTGAAGAATAAGTAGTCCAGAATAAATTCCCATTCCCGTTGGCTATAAAGGGAAGATCCGAGAGATAGATTTACAGAAGTATCCATTCATTTCGACCGTTATCAGGCCGTTAAAGGATTAATCCCGATTAATTTGCGCACTTTGACGCGCCATTTTGTTCCGCTAAGTTTTCATCGAGTTTCCCCGAATTATTATTTTCCACGGGATCACGGCTAAAGGCAATCGTTAATAATTAATCGGTTGAGGAAAATGCCCTGGAGAGTCCTGATTATATTTATCTTGATAGAAATAACAGTTGGACAAGTTGAGGAGAAATTATACTCCGATAGGGCGATGAGGAGAATTCAAAATGGCGGCGCTTATCCGATCTATCAGATATTCGGGGCTGTCCGTAAATTGGCCCCGTGTGGAGATTCCACGGTGTTCTGCCATTTAATGGGAAGATTCAGGTTACCTTCGGTAAACCCTGATAGGTCCGACCAGGTTTATTCCCCTGAATATTCGGAAAAAAGGGCGGAAAATCGCGTGGCGAGGAGCCATTATGGCGGGACTTCTTTCACCCCGGCTTATTATCCGTGAGTAGTGTTTTTTCTCAATTCTCGGGAGCTTAAGGTGAAGTGAAACCCCCTTCAAATCAGTCGATTCGAATACGACACTTTTCTTTTAAGGGTATTAGACCAAACTGTCCGAAACTTTTGCACATCGCTCTTGATCGTCTAAGAATTGTCCTGACCCATTGAAAATTTGAATTTTTTGAAGAAATTTTTTAACAGCCCAGATCAGAAACAAAATCTCCGAGAATGTGCTTTTTAAAGTAATTCATTACTCTCGATAATTGCACCCCTTCCACTTTCATTTGCTAACGGAATATTATTGTTTTTTTTTTTTTTCTTTATACTACGATTTAGGACATTCGACCCTATAAGCGTACTTGCTTCTTTGGCCTTTTTGGCCTTCCTTTTGCAGTCCTTCGCCTCGCTTTTCGTTCGCTCGAGGTCCATTTTTCCAACAATAATGAGCGGTCGTAAAAAACCCGAGGACAATGATAATTTCATTGCTGGTCGTGCCTTACGTGCTATAAACAATTACGTAAGTACATTTGGCGATGATTAAACTTGAGGATAAATAATGAGGATTGAATATTCTTTCAGGAGATTCTTAATAAGCATTAACACTCGGCAGGTTATCTTCCTGGGTCGGCTGGTCGGAGTCCTCAGAAATTGCCAAGGATTTCTTATTTATTATTAAAATTCTTACAAACATCTTGCGCTACTAGGGATACATTTTGAATTAAATTTAAAATGGGACCTAACGTTAACTTATAACAATCGAGGAGTATTTCGCATAAATATTTTATTACCTCGGCCACGGCGCAGTGCTCGGACGATTGTTTTAAACAACTACGTTATAAAATATAAACGTTGCTTATAAAATAGCAGCTCCTTATTGCATTATTACGTGTATATGTATATATTTATGTATTTGTGTAGTCATTTATTTAAAGCACGCACGAAAGACTGATCACTCATCGTAAAGTTAATTTCAATTAAAAATTAACAGCCATAGTTGTTAAAGGCAAGCGATCGTTTATCAGGAAGTTTCTTATTTATCCTTCCGCTGGTTTACTACAGATTTATACGTCAAGAGTTAATGATTAATACTTTACTGACATAGTTCATTAACTCGTTTGTTATTACAAACGACCATTTCGATAGAAAATCTCACATTTCTGTTCAGTTCGGTAGACTTCCACTTATTTATTTAATACACGTCGTGGTAATAAAATGTTGCCCTCCGTTTGGCACGGAACACCTTAAACTTGTCCGTTTAAAAATATAAAAAAAGAAAAGAACAAATAGATTTAGACGTGTCTTACATCGTACCAAGTATTACGTTAGAAAAATACATCTGTACAAAAATATATATATATTTATATACATACACATTAAAGGTACTTGCGTAACAAAGTTAATTATGTTACGTCAAATATCTTTAATGTGCACATTGATAAAGGCTTTTGGTGATAAGTCTATAATTCTAAAATTTCTACCCAACGTAAGTCTTTATATGGATGTACAGACCTTTTCTTTATTCTGTATATATTAGTTATATATTTAAAATGTGTATGGTATTGTCAACTTTGAACTTCTCGATTTTTAAAATGTTCCGAAGAAGTAGACCCCTCCGTCCGGGAGTCTAATTTTGCACCGCAGGGTCCTAACCAGTCTTTCGATTTGACAGTAGCAACACGAATGCTATGACATAAGTTTGTGTTATTTACAATCTGGCTTACTTATAGTAGTCAGAATAAAGCGCTATGACCGATAAAAACTGATAATTTGGAATTAGTGTCGGAACGAAAAGCAAAAGCACTACTAAATAATTAAATTCGTATGTTAAGAGATCGATGCTCCGAGAAATGCTTTGCACTTTACATATTCATTTAATCGCTTATAACAATATAAGGAGACACTTTGATCTCCGTAACCATCGTTCGATCGGTATTTCTTGTCTCCGTTAGCTTAATTTAATTTGAACTTCACTCACTCTACTCTAATTCCTTTTCAGAGCACTCTGCGCATTTAAAATACACATCGATTACATTTATTTACATTTATTAGATACATTACATATATTTACATTTATTAGATACACAAGTCCAATTAATATTCTTGACTTTTAGTAATTTATTCGCCGTCTAATCTCGGACATCCTGCATTTTTTTCTATGTTCTGTTTCGCATGTTCTTTTGTGCCCCTTTTCAGGTTTAGGTGGATCACTTAACAAGCTCCATTTTTTTTTCAAGTTCATCGTTGCGCAGCTTGTTGAACTTGCTGGTAAGAAATATTAAAAGATATTAAAGGATATTTGTAAAAATAAAAAACACCTAGTAATTTACTATAAAATAACTGGGTAAATTACATAGGGGATTTTACTTGTCCAATCTTTCCCACTAATGTACATACCTTTCGCGAACTAACCTCAAAGTTTCCGGGACTTGTTCACGTTCGAGCTAACCTTTTACCCAGAGATGAGTTGGGAGATTGCTCACGGGCAGGGTCGTGCGATCGCGTCGTGTGCTGCCCTCTGGTTTTGTACGTGAGCTTTCACCGTTTTTTGCGCCCAAGGGCGGCGCAACAAATTTCTGACAGGGACTCACGCACTTGTGGGGATTGTCAAATATATTTCACCACTTTATTTATAGTTATTGCTTTATTAACATAGCAAAAGGAGCGGATTTCCACGTGCGCTCTAGAATTGGTCACAAAGTCTTCTCTCCGATTTTCAACCGTTTTGTAAACATTTTCCGACGTAGTCGTCTTTTGGTTCGAGGTAAGTAAAGTAATGTGCACACGGGGTAACGCAGTTTACTCCGTCCTGATCGCATCGCGCTCGACGCGCGACGCCCCTGGTGGTCGATGGCCGGACTTCGTCCCGGGCCCGCCACAGTACTCCCCCCCGAGTGAGGTGGTTACGAACGATACTGTCTTCTTGATGCGTGCGTAGGTTTTCAGCGATGCCTCTGGCCTTGCAGTGCCGCTACTGGCGCTTGGTTCCGAGCTTGGCTCCGCTAAAGCATCTTGGTTGACTAAATGTGCTGGTTTCAGCCGCTCTGTGGAAATGTTTTTCTCCTCTCCGTCAATGTTAATCTTGAATAATCGTTCGTTTATGTGTTCCACTACCTTGAAAGGTCCTAGGTAGGGTGGCTCCAACGGCTTGCGAACGGTCTCGTCCCTGATAAAAACATGTGAACACGAGAAAAGGTCTTTGTGTGCAAAGATACTTCTCTTGGCATGGTGGGCTGCTGGCGTGGCGCGCAGTTTTCTCATATGTTCCCTGAACTTCTCAACAAATATTTGTGGATTGGAGTTTATGTCTTCGCTGGTGAAAAATTCCCCGGGAACTCTGAGTGGTGTGCCGTAGACCATCTCGGCTGCTGATGCTTTGAGGTCCTCTTTGTAGCATGTTCTCGGTCCCAGCAGGACGGTGGGCAATAGTTCTACCCACGGTGTCGACCCGTGACACATTAGTGCCGCTTTGAGCGACCGATGCCAGCGTTCGAGCATGCCGTTGGCAGCTGGGTGATAGGGTGAGCTACGAGTTCTCTGGGCTCCCACCAGGTAAGTCAAAGCTCGGAATAGCAGTGCCTCGAATTGTGCTCCCTGGTCCGTGGTGAGTGTTCGAGGAGAACCGAAGCGAGCTACCCAGCTCGTGTAAAATGCTGTTGCTACAGTGTCAGCGCTAATGTCTTTTAAAGGGACTGCTTCTGGCCACCTAGTGAAGCGATCGATCATTGTGAGCAAGTATTTGTATCCCTGGACCGGGGGCAACGGCCCGACTATGTCCAGGTGTACGTGTTCAAACCTCCCGTATGTTGGAGCGAATCGTCCTGGTGCGTTCCTTGTATGCCTCTGTATTTTGGAGCGTTGGCACGGTACGCAGGATCTTGCCCACTGAAGGATGTCTTTTTTAATCCCTGGCCACACGAATTTCTGACGGACAGCTTCGGCACGTTGATCGTCCGCCCGCATGTGAAAGGCCATGGACAGCTTGAAATATTTGCTTGCGTAGCTTACCGGGTACGTATGGTCGTATATTTCCGGTCGAGACGTCGCAGTATATTGTTCCTTCTTTGTCGAGTGTCAGTTTCTGAAGTATGACAGTCGTGTTTGACCGCAGGAGTTGCCGGAGTTCCTCGTCCTCCTCCTGGGTTTCCTGAAGTTGTTGGGTAGTCACGATGACTGGCATATTGATTTGTTCCAGTCTTGAGAAAGCGTCTGCTACCGTGTTTTCAGATCCCGCCAGATAGATTATTTCTGTTGTGAATTGTGATATATAATCTAAGTGCCTTAGTTGTCGAGGTGATGCTTTCTCTGGTTTTTGGGTAAATGCGTACGTAAGAGGCTTGTGGTCTGTTCGTACCACAAAATGTTTGGCTTCCAGCATATGTTTGAAGAAATGGATTGTTGAGTAGATTGCGAGTAGTTCGCGGTCATACGTACTGTACCGTTGTTGTGTTGGGCTCAATTTTTTGGAAAAGAACCTGAGTGGGTGCCAGGTACCGTTTGTGTGTAGTTGTTCCAGTGATGCTCCTACTGCTACGTCTGAAGCGTCGGTCGTCCGCAAGAGATCTGCGCTTTCACGTGGGTGGACGAGGAGGGTTGCGTTCGCCAGGCTTGCCTTGCACAGTTCGAAAGCCTGCTCGGTCTCCGTGGTCCACGGTAACGGTCGTTTGTCGTTCTTCTTAGAATCATTCACTAAGTTGTTCAATGGGGCCTGGACATTGGCCGCTGTCTTTACGAAACGTCTATAAAAGTTGAGAATTTGTTGGTTTATTGTAGGTGGGGTGTTATGTGGTATGTACGTGTTAGGTTGTGTGTCCGTATGTTGGTTTGGTCTTGGTGGTGTGTCATGTGGTATGTAAGTGTTAAGTTGTGGGGGGGGGGTGTTGTTTGGGTGTGTGTGTGTGTATATTGTGTGGTGTGAGTGGATGTTCTGTTTCGTGGCTCTATGGGGTTGTCTGGTTCTTGTATTTGGAGCGGCTCTAATTGTGCAGGGATGAGAGTTCGTCGTCTATGTTGTCTTATTTGTATGTTGTGTAAATCAGTGGTATATTTATGTAAAGTGTCTTGTAATAAGTGTATTTTCCTTTCCAAGTCTTCTGTTTCGCGTCGTTCGTTCGTATTGGGGTTGTGTGTATGTGTTTCGTAATTCGATGCGGTGGCGTTGTGTGTGTATATGTTTCCTTCTGTCAGTAGGTCCTCAGGTAGGTCGATCGTAACCGACGTCTCGGATCGGACCGGGCTGTTGTGTCGCTGTGACCTTGCGTCGTCCTGTACTGTTTGTTCTGTGCGTTCTGTCTCATATCTGTCCGTCGTCGACATTCTCAAATCGCGTAATATTTCGATCGTATCCGAAGGGGTTACACGTTTTAGAATTTATAAACCTATGTGTTCCTGCTTATACTATTTAAGATGAATGCGATTGTTATATTAGTGGTTCCCCCTTTTTTTTTTCTATTCCTTAATTCCTCTAATCATCTATTTCCCTATAATGTACTATTCTATCTCTTGTATTCTATTATATCTTTATCTATTCTTCTAATCTATATTCTTCTATTTCTATTCCTCTGTATTGTCTCTGAATGTGAATTTTCGTTTTACTTCTTATGTGTCTGTATTATTTTATTATCTAAAATTCTTACTTCTATTCCTTTGTTCCTGTCTGTCTAGCTTAATATTCTGTATATGTGTATTTGTATTGTCGATTTTTCTTCTAATTGTAGATCGGGGTAAAGGGCGTGTGAGTGGGGTCGTGGGTTATTCGTTGGGCGCCAATTTGTAACGGGGAAAAAGGGGAAGGACCGGTGAAGGAGAGAGAGAGAGACCTTGCCAATTTGTACGGAAATTCCTCTGTCGTTCGCACGATAACGCGCTTGCGATATGCTGCAAGAAAGTTGGCCAGTTGCTCTTATGAGTCTGTTTGGTATGCCACGTCCGAATCACGTGTCCGGCAAGTCGCCGTCGGCCCGCATGTAATGTTCAGAATGGTGAATGCCTCTTTAATAGCGTATACCACTAACCTTGCGCCATCGCTGGTACTCGGCTTCCGTGAATTCACCTCCATCGTGTTTCTTGTATCTCATAGAACTAGAAAATTTCCCGCGAATATAATATCTTCGCAAATAGTCTCTTTCTACACTAGGGGAAAGCCCTTCAAACGGGAGACACATCGTGTACAATGCGGGAGAGTGGTCATCGTAATCACTTAACATCAAATCTAGTGGCATGTCTTCTAGAGATGCATGCCAACCGTTAATGTCAAACCATCCAGACATCGACCCCGGATCGGAGAACGAATCTTCACGAGAGGGCATATTCCATTTTCGCGCGTAGCGTTCCCTAAAAGAATCGACATCATAGGCATCGATTCTCGCGCTGTGGTCCTTCGCTAAGATTATCACATAATCTCGACTATCTTTCATGGAGGATCTCCACTCCTCACATTCAACTTTAGTCTCTTCCGCTATTTCCATGAAATCTTTGATATCAGCCGTGAAAGCATCGCGACTATATTTATCATACTCTGGGAGGTTCTTCCCTCCCAGCATCACTATCATAAATTCATGAATATGACGTTTCCATTTAAACGCACGTAGATAATTAAATCTAAACGTACCAAAGTCATCGCGACTAGATAGCCGCGAGTAGCTAATCGGGACGTACGCACATAGCACCGGCAGCGAAATAAGATGCCAGAAAGTGCCCGTACTAATAAGATATCGACGAGAACGTCCATCTTCTTGACTCAGAACCGATCTGTGATTCTCATTATTGGTTTCGGCCCAAACCGAATCATATATACCCTTAAACGGGTTTACAACACGTAGGCTTTCCGCTGAGGTCATAGCCCCAGTGGTAAAGGACACATTGCTTTTCGCTTCAACTGTATCGGTGGCCCATATGCCTTCATTTTCTAACGACTCTTTATAGATGTCTAATTGAGCGTAGAGATCTACACCGTCCGGCCTAACACCGGCCGCGACGTTGTTGCCTAGAACGCTCCGAACGTATACTTTGAGCAGCATCCCAGAATGGAATTTTTAACTTGGTGGGCCCTCACGGCTGATTCGGCCGGGCGGTCGGCGGGAGTGGGCGGTACGTCGGGCTGGCCGTGGTCAGGGCTCAGGGAGTATGGAGGCACTGCTAGGAGCTAGTCGTAGGTACCGGTGTCGCACGTGGTCTCTCTCTCGGGTCGGGCGGAAGTCTGCTCGGCGGGCCTCGTCCCGCCGGGCCTTCGGCGCGCATCGGGCCGGCTCGGTGGGGCTCGGGCGCGCCGGCGCGGTGTCCTGGGCCGCGCGCCTAGCGCGGCGGCTCAGGGCCTGAGGGCGCCACTGGCCCGGTGGCGCGGGGTTTAAACCCCGTGACGGCTTGCCCGTCACACCTCGTAGAATCCAATGATGTCTCAGTAGATGACTGAGCGTCAGTTGGATTCCTTCGTGAAGGGTGGTCCTGTGGGCCTCGTCGACGAGCAGCGCCGCAAGTGTAGACTTGCAATGCAAGATAGTCGGATGCTTTTCTTCAGGGTGAGCATCACGTTGCGTAGTCGCTCTCCGACTCGCAGTAAACCGTTGTCGCCTAGGATTGGATGCAGGCGTCGCGGAGGGCTACGGTGAGGAAGCGGTTGCTTGCACTGGATAGCTGTTATTTCCTCGGCGAAAAACTTAAACTGCTCGTGACGCAACCAAAATGAACGTGCGACCGCGAGCTCCTTTGGTGACAACGTTTGGTCGTTGCGTTGCCCGGTAGGTAGTCTGCTGTTTGCTGCGAATCTAAGACAGAGGGCTGTGATTCGAATTAGTTTTTTGATGCTGGAGTACCTTGTGATCAGGTCCCAGCTCTTGATTTGAAGAGCGTGCGAGCGAATCGGACGCCGCTCTTCTTGCGTGGTGTCTTCCGAGATGAGTGTGTGCGATTGGGACCGCTTGGACCCTGGTTGGGACCGCTGCTCGAGCCATTTCGGATCGTGCCACCAAAGGTCAAAGTTGGGAAGGTCCGCTGTATCGAGACCTCTGGAGGCGCAATCGGCAGGATTTTCGGCAGAGGCTACGTGCTGCCATATGAGGTCTGGGTTTGTCTGCTGGAGATCTCTGCTACGCGATTTCCCACGAAGCAGGTCCATTTAGACGGATATCCTTGTAGCCAGGCGAGGACAACCTTTGAATCGGTACAGGCGAAGGTACTGATGCCTTTGGGACCTGTAGTCTGTCGCACCGACTTGATGAGGTGAGTGAGGAGCACCGTGCCGCACAGCTGCAACCTGGGGTTGCTGACCTGCTTTAACGGGGTGACCTTGGATTTCGCCGCAACGAGCGAGGTGGCAGCTGATCCTGACTCGTCGATGACGAGCAGATACACAACGGCTGCGTATGCGTGCATAGAGGCATCGCAGAATCCGTGCAGTTCGCACGTGATTAGTGATGCGCGGTATCCGGTCCATCGTGGGATAGAGATTTTTCCAGCTGCTTCAACTGGTTGTGGTACCGAGATCATTCGGCGACGATGTCCATTGATGTGGTTTGGTCCCAGTCCACTCGAGCTAGCCACAGCTTCTGCAGGATGACCTTTGCTGCGATAACTGCGGGAGCAAAAGCCAACCCAGTGGATCGAACAATCTCGCGATAGCTGAGAGGATTGTCCGTTTGGTTGGTGCAGCGGGTGTTTCAGGCAGACTGATCTGAAACTGAAAGGCGTCAGTGGACGGATTCCAAACTAGTTTCAGTGTTTGCACGTTCTCGTCGGGTTTTAAGGAGATGAGCGCTGATGATAGTTTGAAGGAGGCTGGAATGTGGTCCAACAGCTGTGGGTGATTGGAGACCCACTTTCGAAGCTGAAAACCACCAGCGTTCAATATGTTAATCAGCTGCCTCTGGATCCTCTGAGCTGTGGCTATATCGTCGTCACCGAAAAGAGCGTCGTCGACGTAAAAGTCGTTGCGCAACGCCTCCGCCTCGAGTGGGAACCTGGCCTGCTCATCTTCAGCAAGTTGCTGAAGCGTTCGGATGGCTAGATACGGACCAGCGGCAGTTCCATACGTGACCGTGGTCAAGCGATAGCAGGTCATCGGGTCACTCGGGTATGCTCGCCAGACGATGCGCTGAAGATCCGCGTCCTCGGAGTGGATGCGGATTTGGCGGTACATCTTCTCGATGTTCGCGTTGCACACGACTTGATGGTTCCGCCAGTTCATGACGACGGAGTTCAGGTCTTGCTGAAGGGCTGGTCCTGTGTGCAAGCATTTGTTAAGGGAGGTACCTGCAGCTGTTTTCTGCGATGCGTTGAAAACCACGCGTAACTTCGTGGTGACGCTTGACTCGCGAATGCCGCCATGGTGTGGCATGTAGTAGGAGTTGGTGTCAGATGACCTGGTAGCATCGACAGGCGCCATGTGCTACAACGTTTGGTACTCCTCCATGAACGCAGCGTAAGCGGTCGCGGAACAAAGCGACCGCTCCAGGCGTCGCTTCAGATGGTGGAGCTGTTTCCAGGCGATGGCCTCGGAACTGCGGAAATCGACCAGTGGCGCGGGTTTAATCGGTAGTCGGACCGTGTACGGGCCGTCGTTGCTGCGGTAGTGAGTGCGTCGGAAGTGCCTTTCGCACTCTTCTTCCTCGGCGGTCGGAAAGCGGACGTCAAACTCTTCCTCTAGCTCCCAGAAACGTCTAAGCATCGTGCTTAGTTCGGTATGAGAAGTGCTGTGGAGAGAGGTTATTGGCGTGACTCGCGAAAATGGTCCAGCAACGATCTCATGAGGCTGTGCGACAGGCCCGGACAAGATCCATCCCAACGCAGTCTGCTGAGCGATGGGAGCGCCGGGTCCTCCGTGGCGAACACCCTCGAGGAGCAAGGGTCCGTAGATGTCGGCTCCGAGGATGAGATAGATCCGCGCTGAAGACGCGTACCACGGATCGGCCAGCGGCAAGTCCTCCAGGTGAGGCCACCGAAGGGGTTGCGGTTGTCGCGGCGGGACTGTGCTGGTTAGTCGCGGCAATACGAGCGCGCGAACCTCCATGCAAAACTCGCGATCGTGCGACGAGAGGAGACAGAACTGCACGGCACATTTGGCAGTGCCGGCGGGAAATGAACCAAGGCCGAGAATCGGCACTTGAATGCGCGAGCGCTTCAGTTTAAGTCACTGTGCGGATGATTCCGAAAGAAAGCTCGCTTCGGATCCTTGGTCCAAAAGCGCGCGAACGCGGAGCTGGCGTCCGGACAGAGCTTCCAGAATGACCATCGCGGTGACGAGCAATACAGATGGCTCGCGGGTTTGCCGTCCAGCGAAATGAGACGTCACTGCGGACTTCGATGGTCCCGCAGGAGGATCGACTGGACGCGCTTCGTCAGGTTTTTTTACTGACGGGAGAGCTTTGTCGCGTATCCGAGGACTGAACACTCGGCGCGATGTGCAGCATTGAATGATGCGCTCCGTTGCAGGATGAACAGCGGCGTTCCGATCTACAGGAGCTTATAGAATGCCCGCCTGCGAGACACTGGCGAAAAGATTCCCATTCCGTATAAACGCCCTTAAATCGCGGTAAATTAATACGCGGGAGGTGCACTGAGGGCGCGGAAGTGGGGGTCGGCGAGGTACTTTGCGTCGGAGATCCACGTGACTCGAGATGCTGATAAATCATATCAGACACCAGCGAGTGCCTTTGCTTAAACTTTTGCAACCAACCTTCGGTGACGTACGACGACGCGGACGCGTGCGAGTCCTCCAGAATCTTAAAATGATTCTGCTTGAAGAGGGCAGCAGTCGTTGTGATGTCCTCCAGCTGTTGATTTAGGAGTCCGCGCGTCGGAGTTTGGCTGCTTTCGATGTCGACGATGCAGCAATCCATGGAGGTGATGAAGTCCGTCTGCTTCGAAATCATCTTTTGCGTGCCGGGCTTCAGGGTCGCGGAGGTGCTCTTCTCTTCGGACATGATGATTGCCACGCGCGTCGTCACTCACCGGAAGTGGCCGTACGGTTGCTAATGAATTGAATTAACACTTCGCGGATCCGGCTCGAAGGACCAATAAATGTTCGGATTTGGAGCACGAACGGAAGAACGAAGAGAGCAATTGTCGGGTGCGAAAGTTAACCGTGAAATAAAGTTTTTTATTACAATGAGTAATCTTTGACAGCAAACTTAATGTTAAGATCAGTTGAAACGAACACACGCGAATGATGTGAGTACGACGGACTAGACACGAGCGCACGTGAAGTTAAGTGGCAAATTTGAAGGAGAAACCCGAGTGACTTCGGTGTCCAAGAAGGAAGGTTGTTGTTCGCCGGAGATTTGTAGAGGATCTGACTAGGTAAAGCTTGTCCGAAAAATGGGAGCTCGCGAACGGCTTCTTCGAGGGTGGAGTTAGAAATTTGAACACCGCGGATTGGTTAGTTAGGAGCGGTGAGGTTAATGCAAAATGTAACAATTGGTCGAAAAATATTAGAAAGGGAAACTGCACGAGCAGGAGAAGGAATGTTAATAAAGAACCCGAAGTAGGGGCCTTTCTAGGAAAGGCAAGCCAATGGAGTGAAGCATGCCGCTAACCCATATAGTAATAAACTAAACGTGCCGAAATCGAATAGCGAAGGATTAAGCTGTAAAGCAATTGGCATGCATTGAAAATAATGGCAGAGAGCGCAATTTACGGTAAAATTGTTAAAAGAGTGCGCCCGTAGGAAAGGTAAAGTACGGTATGCGGAGAGTCCCGAAAGGAACTAAAGAGCGCATCCCTTGCGGCAGGGGGTCTCGGTCGCCCCGGACTAATTCGTAACGGGTGCGGAAGCCTGAGCGCGCGGTGCCTTTAAGTGAGGTCATGTTAAGGTGATGTGAAAGGCGATAAGCAACTCCGAATCGGCCCCTGGGTCTGGGATGGTGTCGATAAAAAAGGGGCCCTAATAATTGCAGCGCCATCTGCATAGACTGCGGGTACTGAGATATGCCGTCGGTAACGCCGCCACACTTGTATGAGAATGAGACTAGGGTAACGAATTACTCTAGACGTTACCGACAGTATAACTCGTAATGGCGGTAGTGTCTCTTTCTTTTTTTAGAGCTGCACGTAATCCGATGGAGTGAATTCTAATGAAATCCTGGCAGAATTTGTAGGGCCATGTATACGATAAGGATTTCATACAGCTTTTCATTAACTTTGAAATTATACGATTACGTGTTCGTTTACAACAAACGTTAAAACTGAAAGTGGTCGTTTGAGTAACTGGTAATTTTTGTCAAATACAAAAGTAACATTTTTAATTTATGCATGCAAAGCGGAAGAAACACTGTTCATAAGATAATTCACAACAATTATACATATATACACAGGTATCCAAGTTTGCTGACAATATTTGAAAATGCATTTGTTAGCGGCGATTATGTTGAAGGAACAATGTGCGCAAGTAGAAAAATAAACAAACAATACATCTAATAATTAAACCCGCTTAAATAATTTTCAATGAATAAGGGATGAACGAAAATGATAACTAAGTTAATTGAATTTAAATACTAGCACTGATGGATATTGTGAAAACGATCCTCATGCCAATTATAAATGACTTCAATGAGCAATTGTTTGCAACATTTGTTTATAACAAATGATCTACTGATTTTCATCCGCTCCATCGAAAAACTCTTTTCGCTTATAAATGGCTAAAATTTAGTATAAACCAAATAATGAAATGATATCATCCACTGAGAAACGATTTTCGTCCTCTAATTTGTTTAAAATAAATGCAATCAATATTGAAACTTCTGAAATATCATTAGAAAACATTCTTAAACAGTTTCGTCATTTCTTTGAGACAATTTTTTCCAGTTTGTGTATTAAAAAAGAAAATAATCATTTGTTTCTAAAAGCAAAACGGCTTGCTCGCAAGGTTTTACTATTTTCGAATAAAAAAATTAATTTCAATTAAAGTTGTACCCTGGAAATAAATTTCTGAAAGGACATATTTTTGCGTCGTCATACAACGAAACTACCTTATTTGATTTCATATTATATACAATGACGGCAATTATAAGACTCGCTTGCAAAGCACAGGAATGGATCCCGTCCAACAAAGGGTGCGTTTCATGATTTACATTGAAGGAGGTCGCTTTTATTTAGAACGTCGAGATTGGTAGAAATTTCTATATTTATTGAGATTTTCATATAAGCATGCACACTATGCGACTGTTCATACGGACTTTGTTATTTCTAAAGTCGTAAGCTTTATTTTTATGACGATTAGAAAGCAAGTGAAGCTTTCTTTGCGCCGAAAGTGCGCCATTTGTCATTTGCTTTTCGTTTGGGGATTTTGATTCGAAAAGCCGGGAGTGTTAGTTTTGAATATATAGAAATGTCAGTAGAAGCATGCAAATTGTACGACTGTTCTTACGGACCTTGTTATTTCCAAAGTAGTATACTTTATTTCGAAGGCGACAGGAAAGCAGGTCAACCTTCCTTTGCATTGAAAGTGCGCCTTTCGTTATTTGCTTTTTGTCGGGTTATTTTCATTCGAAAAGCCGAGAGTGTTAGTTTCGTATATATATTGTAACTTTTCTCGCGTATCGGACCATTCCCCCTTGTTCGGTCGCGTCGTATCGCGCAATCGGGTGGTCGCGAGGAAGTTATTAGATTTGCCTTTTGGCAATTTCCTGGATTTCCTTTTTGGCAGTCTCAGATTAGCTAGGGCTTTCAACGGCGAAGAGCCTCAGCCTCTAAGCATTTCTCATCAGTGAAAGCCGTATGATAGGGAATCCAGGAATTTTGTATTATATCTGAGGATGGTTCGGTCGTGGACTCGAAGTTCTTAAGGGTTATCGTGTGTCTTTCTGTCGCGTCGAGTATGGTATTCAATTGAATTTTCCTAATTTTACAAATTGCAATTCTAATCGAGATTATGTGTGGACGGGCTCCACGGTCACACTCTGTACAATGTGTTCCCGTGACCCATTAACAAAGGGGGAACGGCGCAATGCCGTCACGCTCTCGGTGTGTGAGTGTGAAAGAACCTTGTACTGAGAGTCTGGATTGTTCCGTACCTCTAATCACCCGGGGAACGTCGCGATGACGTCACGCCAGGGGCTTAGATGGGGGGTACGAGGCCGTCTCCTGTATACGCGGTTCCTGGTTTTCTCTGGCAGGCACGGAATTGCCCGTGCGGCCAAACACCCGGAGAACGTCGCGATGACGTCACGCCGAGGGGCATATGCATGGATATAAGACCGTTCTTGAGCCAGCGAAGGAGGATGCGAGCCGTCTCGAGCGGCCAGACACTCGGGCAACGTCGTGATGACGTCACGCCGAGGGGGCAGATGCGAGAGCGCGAGACCGGCTGCGGAGCGTCTCGCTACCGAGTGGAAGGGGGAGCGGCTCTATGCCGTCACGCTTCGCACGGTAGGCGAGTCGGCTCGCCGAATTTCCTAAGATTTTCGACAAAAATTCCCGGAAGGGGAATCCGTCTAAATGGCCATCGTTCGCAGGCGGTCCGAGGTATCCCCTACCGGGCGCTTTGCCGGATTTTCTCGGGTGCTCGGTTCCACCTGCCTACTAAGGGCACTGGATTCTAATAGCTCGTGAGGAGCGGCCCTATCGCCTCGTCTCCTCGAGCCTTTCAATGCTCCACTTGCCAGGGGGCGCCTGGCAAGGGTATCGTGAATGTAGGATAATTTTCTGGAGCAGCGCAATGCTACCACGTCCAGAGGCTCTTTCGATCGGTAGAGAACGATCAGAAAGGACCTCGATTACAGAAAATCCACGCCTTTTATACCCGTGGAGTACATGGATTCTATTACTTAATCGTCGGGTTCCCACTCTGGCCCGCGTTCTTTGACGTGCTATTGGACACGATGGTTACCCTTTAGACGATTCGTAATTTCTCGCCCTTTGATTCGCCGGGGTCAAGGCCGTGATCCTTTCCTCCAATCGGGGTGACTCATATCAACGTTACATTAATTTGATCGCGATGTATTAATTCGCGACCTCGTGACCCTGCCCGTGTTGTGTGCGCGCGAGGCTCTCTCTTGACGCGCCGAGCAAGCGGTTGTTTTTGTATCCCCCGCGAATTAGTTATCGCGTTGACTACCGTCGCGGGGACAAGATTCGATTTGTCTTACACAGGTGTCGCGTCGCGTACCTCCGACACGTCACAATATATATATACCCATATTGGCGAATATGGGGACGTTTTAAAAAATTCATATATAATGCAATAAAATTACTCTAAATTATGAGATACATCGATATACATACTTAATTTTATATATTCGAAAAAGGTACGGTTCGTCTTATTTGAGGACCTTTCGGATACAGTACCTCCTTTGTATAATATGGGGACATTTTATATATCCATATTGGCGAATATGGGGACGTTTTAAAAAATTCATATATAATGCAATAAAATTGCTCTAAATCATGAGATACATCGATATACATACTTAATTTTATATATCTCGTAATACTTTTTGAGATATATTCGAAAAAGGTACGGTTCGTCTTATTTGAGGACCTTTCGGATGCAGTACCTCCTTTGTATAATATGAGGACATTTTGTATATCCATATTAGCGAATATGGGGTCATTTAGAAATAGTCATATATCATGCAATAAAATCCTTTGCAGTAATCAAATACATCGATATACATAGTTTTTTTTACATCTCGTGCTATTTTTTTTATATATTTAGGAAAAGTCACGGTTCCCTTTATTTGAGGACCTTTTATGAAAGGTAGTTGTTTCTCTCTTGTATAATGGGGACATTGGAAGTATCGGTACAAGCTTAAGTGAGATTTATTTGAAAATATATACGTGCGGTACAAGAATAATTCGCAAGGACGAAATACATCGATGCAGGTATTTATTTTTATGTGTCTCCTTCTGTTGGTTAAGCTACGCTAAAATACGCAAAGGATCGTCTGACGCGAGAACCCTTTTTATGCACATAGTATACATTCGTGTTTAATACGGAGATTTTTAAAGTATGCATTCAAATTCACTTCAGAATCACCGATGCTGCACAAGCGAAGATAGATGTATTGCTTTTACGTATACAAGATAACTGACAATTTTACAGAAATATGACAGTGATAGACCCGCGAAAAATGGTAATAGAAGGAAAGGACCAGAAAACGGTCTTGAACTTGAAATAAATGTATTTCGATTACATAGAGGACATGACACTTTACGATGTCCGCAAACTAGATCGTTATATTTTTCTGATACGACAGTAATGATTATCTCGACCAATACAGCAAATAAGTGAATACGCTTCTTCTTAAAAGGCACCTTTTAATAAAAGGTGCTTTTGAATTCAGTTCATGATCTTAAGATTTTAAAGTGAATCAGGGAACCGTATACAAGAAGCGAAGCGTATCATGTGGAGTGTGAAATAATCGAAAATTCCGGGTTTAAATTGTTCCACGTAATGTATATGATGCGTCCAATTCTGAATTGTAAATCTATAGTATACAGATGTATATGGATGCCTTCCTTTCGTGGAAGCACTGGCGGCATAACATCTGCAACGAAGGTATTCATGTACCACAGTACACGTTGTGCTCTGTTTTCATTTCTTCATTCCTTTCATTTTCATAAAATCTCGTTCTTATTTAGTCCTTATCTTATCTTATCTTATCTTATCTTATCTTATCTTATCTTATCTTATCTTATCTTATCTTATCTTATCTTATCTTATCTTATCTTATCTTATNCGAATATGGGGACATTTTAAAAAATTCATATATAATGCAATAAAATTGCTCCAAATCATGAGATACATCGATATACATACTTAGTTTTATGTATCTCGTAATACTTTTTGAGATATATTCGAAAAAGGTACGGTTCGTCTTATTTGAGGACCTTTCGGATGCAGTACCTCTTTTGTATAATATGAGGACATTTTATATATACATATCGGCGAATATGGGGTCATTTAGAAATAGTCATATATCATGCAATAAAATCCTTTGCAGTAATCAAATACATCGATATACATAGTTTTTTTCACATTTCGTGCTATTTTTCTATATATATTTAGGAAAAGTCACGGTTCGCCTTATTTGAGGACCTTTTATGAAAGGTAGTTGTTTCTCTCTTGTATAATGGGGACATTGGATGTATCGGTACAGGCTTAAGTGAGATTTGTTTGAAAATATATCTGTGCGATACAAGAATAATTCGCAAGGACAAGATACATCGATGCAGGTATTTATTTTTATGTGTCTCCTTCTATTGGTTAAACTACGCTAAAATACGCAACGGATCGTCTGACGCGAGAACCCTTTTAATGCACATAGAATACATTCGGGTTTAATACGGAGATTTTTAAAGTATGCATTCAGATTCACTTCAGAATCACCGATGCTGCACGAGCGAAGATAGATATATTGCTTTTATGTACATAAGATAACTGACAATTTTACAGAAATATGAGAGTGATACACCAGCGAAAAATGGTAATAGAAGGAAAGGACCAGAAAACGGTCTTGAACTTCCGAAGAATAAATGTCTTTCGATTACATAGAGAACATGACACTTTACGACGTCTACAAGCTAGATCGTTATATTTTTCTGATATGACAGTAATGATTATCTCGACCTATACAGCAAATAAGTGAATATGTTTCTTCTTAAAAGCCACCTTTGATAAAAGGTGCTTTTGAATTCAGTTCGTGATCTTAAGATTTTAAAGTGAATCAGGGAACCATATAAAAGAAGCGAAGCGTATCGTGTGGATTGTAAAATAATCGAAAATTCCGGATTAAAATTATTCCACGTAATGTATATGATGTGTCCAATTCTAAATTGTAAGTCTATAGTATACAGACGTATATGGATGCCTTCCTTTCGTGGAAGCACTGACGGCATCACATCTGCAACGAAGGTATTCATGTACCACAGTGCACATTGTGCTCTGTTTTCATTTCTTCATTCCTTTCATTTTCATAAAATCTCGTTTTATTTAGTCCTCTTATCTTACTTTTATGCATTACAATAGAGCACAAAAATAAAATCTATCCACATAACTACTTAGAAGAAGACCTCACAAGATCGTTGCATAAGAAAATGGTTCATGGCTATGTACGAAGCGGCAAGTAGTTCCCAAGGAACAATTGAATCACAGCGCAACTTTGGGCCAATATTGTTAACCATTGGCCAAAGTAGGGCAACCAAGCTTGGTCCAGGCATGGAATGATAACAGCGACTTTAATAAGGGCGAACTTATTTGCCATAATTTAGCCGCACCTGATATCCAAGCTCCGACCACGGTTAGTTGGTATCCTCGAACCAAAATCGTTTACAAATCTCGCAGCATGATTGTTCTTCAAGACTGGATCAGACTTGCAATGATAACAACGTTTTGACTAAAACCGATAATAATCTGCCACAGTTTTACCATTATCGTATCACCACTGGCCCAGCATTGACATAATATCGGATATAACAAATCTAAAAATTAAAAAAGTAAATACTACAAATATTATTTACTATTACCTTATATTGAACTTAATTAAAGACTCTTATCTAGCATCTGTACTCAAATCACTGGAAGAATTTAATGTGAGACTAATTTAATATAATGACGATAATGACAATACTTTGTCAGATGATTATTAACCTTGGTAAATACTGTTATTACATATCTGATCCAGCTTCAGAGAACAATTACAGTGCGAGATTTGTAAATGATTCTGATTTAAAGATACGAACTGAGTGAGAGAGAGCTAAGTAAATCCCTGTGCTTACACATCAAGTGTAACTACAGGATCAGAGTTCAATGGAAACCCGTTAAAAATATTGGTAATAGTTTTTTCGTGCCGATTGATGAACATGGCCGTTTCATTCGTCCTTAAAATAGCAAACATCAAACATAGGTCACTTCAGCTTTCAAAAGCAAATGTACTATTTACTAGCTTTGTGAACACGCGTCTAGAACAGACAGTAGTGAGAAATAGCAGACAAAATGAACGGGTCGAGAATGTTAGATGTATAAACTATTCGCAAAAGTAGACACCGAAGCTCGGACTAACTCGGAACATCACTAATAATATCCAAGTTTTTGAAACAATGTTTAAATATTCTTCATCGCTCATGGCTCAATGTTACTTTGTTTTAGAAGCGTATTCACATTTCAGAAATTTCGATTTTATCACGCTCAAAGTTAGTCCGAGTTTCGATTACTACTTTTGCGAATAGGTTACACGTCTAACATTCTCGACCCGTTTAATTTGTCTGCTAGATCTTCCTACTTTCTGTTCTAGACGAATATTCACAAAGCTAGTAAACAATACATTTTCTATTGGCAGCTGACGTGGCCTACGTTTGATATTTGCTATTTTATGGGCGAATGGAACGACCGTGTTCATCATTAGACGAAAAATAACTATTATCAATATTTTTAACGTTTTTCTATTCAATTCTGATCCTGTAGTTAGTAAGAAGCGACAAAAAGCAAGGGTACAGAAGGAACGTCTTTTAAAAGAAGTCCTAGATTTATTACAGCTTCCCGTACATATTCATGCCCAAGTCGATGACAACGATGACGCTTAATGAGGTCTTCCATGATGATGAAGATGCGGACAAAGATGACGATGTATACGATGCAGTGCAGTAAATTTCTAATGACTAAAATCATTCATAGGGCTACTTCATTATATTACTTGTACTGATAAGTTGTGCAAACTATTTTCTATTAATCTTATGAACCAAAATAACTCAGGAGACTGCATATATACTTTTCCTTTACACGACTAAGGGAACCGGAGAGAAATATGCAACTTACAAATTCACTCCATGACGGTTCGATTTAATTCCAGTCTTGACCCTCTCTGGCCCCACTGTGTATCGTATAAAATCCCGCCTCTGATGAGCATTTCAGTTTACTAAATATTTCAGTAGTGTCGATCGAGAGGCTCAAGATCAAATCTGCTTACCAAACATTAATACAGTCAAAGAATACAAGAGTATTTTATATTCTTTAATGTAGTGCACATGTGCGATTTACTGGGTTCGGGCCCTATAAATCCCGGATTTAGGAGTATGATGAAGATGGAATCAGGAGGACTCCAGCCATAATTGTCGCCTTCATTGTTGATACATGTATGGACTATTAGCTACTCGTATTCTATCATGCATTGACAGCTCGAAAAGCAAGATAGTTCTGATAAAAACTGTTAAATTTGTTGTATTTAGATATTTTCATTTTAGATATTTTTATGACGAATACATCTTTTTTTACGGGGGGCTTCGCCCTCCACCCCCATCGAATCTTCGCCCGTCGACTCCACCACGTGCTTCGCCCCTAAACTTTGCAGGACTGATTACTATTATCAGTTTAANAAACTAGTTAAATACTTCAACTGCAATCACTACAAAAAATTATAACCATTACATGCTTATAAACTGTTAGTACTCTTCACTATATTTATTTGCATCTATGTGGCATTAATTTTTATGAATGCATCCGTCATTTAAATTTAAATTCTAAATAGAGAGTGAAAACTATCTACGAATAAATTCCAAACGGCGAGTGAAAGAAGATGCATGCAGATTATTCGTGAATAATATTACAGAGTTTAAATACTTTTTTTTAAATTAATTGATTTATGACCTGTCTGTTGCATACTTAATATACAGATCTTGAAGTCCAACGATGACTAACATTTTCGTTTGTACTCATTTTAAAATTTTTAAATTGTACAGATCTTGAAGTTCAACGATGACTAACATTTTCGTTTGTACTCATTTTAAAATTTTTAAATTGTACAGATCTTAAAGTTCAACAATGACTAATATTCATTCGTAATGATTTTTACATTATTTTCAATATCAAGTTTTCTGTTACGTTATATTATGATACAAAAAGCAGTGAAATCTCTTCAAAAATACCTTCGGTGTAAAAAAAACTTTGCCAAATACGTTTTCGTGACCTACAATTATAAAAAATAGTTCAAATCGAGATCAGATATTTTCGCCAAATGTTACAGTACCTTTTTCTACAAATACTATAATGTATCCAGATAAAATTAAATGTAATACAGATACATTTATTATTCCGAAAATGATATTTTCCCTCAAAATCATGTCTGTGAAAATCTGCAGTTACTCTTCAGTTACTATTTCATCTGACTAAATAAAAGAATTAAAAATGAAATCTAACCAAATAAAAAAAAAATTAGAAACTCTATTTGGAAACAATATTTTATTTGGCGAGCACACGAAGTATAGCAATTATGGCTATTATTTTAGTGCGTGCCAAATAAAATGTTTTCAATTAGTTTCTAATTTTTTTTTATTTGGTTAGATTTCATTCTTAATTCTTTCATTTGGTCAGATAAAATAGAAAACTGCCGATTTTCACAGACATGATTTTGAGGGAAAATATAATTTTCGGAATAATAAATGTATCTATATTACATTTGATTTTATTTGAATGCATTACAGTATATGTGGGAAAAAGTACTGTAACATTTGGCGAAAATATCTGATCTCGATTTGAACTATTTTTTGTAATTGCTGGCTAAAAAAATGTATTTGGCAAAGTTTTTTTACACCGAAGGTGTTTTTGAAGAGATTGTAGTTACAATGAGTATTCTCATTTTTTAAACAAATTGACATAAAACACCCTAAAAGTAATTTATATTTCAGTAGTGTCGATCGAGAAGCTCAAGATCAAATCTGCTTATTAAACATTAATACAGTCAAAGAATACAAGAGTATTCTATATTCTTTAATGTAGTGCAGATATGCGATTTACTGGGCTCGGGCCCTATAAATCCCGGATTTAGGAGTATGATGAAGATGGAATCAGGAGAACTCCAGCCATAATTGTCGCCTTCATTGTTGGTACATGTATGGACTGTTGGCTACTCGTATTCTATCATGCATTGATAGCTCGAAAAGCAAGATAGTTCTGATAAAAACTGTTAAATTTGTTGTATTTAGATATTTTCATTTTAGATTTTTTTTTCACGAATACATCTTTTTTTACTGGGGGGCCTCGCTCTCCACCCCCATCGAAGCTTCGCCCATCGACTCCACCACGTGCTTTGCCCCTGAACATTGCAGGACTGATTACTATTATCGATTTAACTGTTAACTATTTATAAAAAAATAAGATATGATCCGTTTGTATTTNTTTTTTCATGCGAAACTTTGTAACAAATAATTACCAAAACTTGGCGCAACGGAAACCGTAGTATCCCCAAACTAAAAAAGAGATTAACTTGAAATAACTGGTAAAATGTCCCGAAACTTCCATCAAAAATAACTTTGTTGAGTACCTATGAAATGGTACAATCTAATTCTATTCCATGTATACCTACATCTCGATATATTTGGGAATTCACTTCAAAGTTTTGAATTGCATGCAGAGTGAAAGTTAATTGATTATTAATAAGGTATATCACTTAATCTGGTCCTTAAAATGGTATGTTTGCGTCCTTATTGTTTTTTTTACTCTGTTATTTTGTGCTATGATCAAGAAACTCGGTAGTGTTTCGAGCCAAATGCATTTTTTAGCGAGAAACTCGTAGCGTTGAACCATTCGATAAACGCGCCCTGCGCGTTGAGTTCGACGAGACGCTACAGAATTTATATACAGTAAGGATCGAGATTTCAGGAGTGGGGGAAATGGAAATATTATTTATTTATTCCTACAGATAAAGAAATGAAATTCCGATCAACTCAGAAATTCAAGCAAAAAATCGGGAATTTTAAGAAATTTACCAGGCTCTAATACCTACTATCTACATAAAGTTAGGGCTCGGTAAAGTTTTCCACCCTCTCAGAATCGTGTTCTGTTATCATCATCGTCGTCCCTTCAGTCACGGACGATCATTTTCGCACCCCACATGGCAGGTCAACTTTCGACGACTTTTCATACGATATTCGACGGCACCCCTTGCGGGGTAAACAGGAACTACGGCGCTCGGCGCTGTAGCATCCTAATAACCTCTTATAATTTCGGTGCATTAGAATCAGGGGGGTGACATTCCTTATGGGAGAGGTGTAACGCTGAAGTTAGTTCACCTACTCCAAGCAAAGACTGCACTGGTGTCGTGACTTTTTAGTCTAATAGAAAGAGAAGAACAGAGAAAAAATTTTCTAACCAATAGCAAGAGACTCCAGGAGGCGCAGCGTAGATGCGCATAAAAATAGTCGGGACAACTGAACCAAAGTGAACCTAACCTCGATTAGTGGCAATATTTTCACAAGTTTCGATTACCTCGAGTATTAAATCGCGAACGTGAGTTTGTGAGTAAAAGTGTAACTCAAGAACAGTTTGTAGTTTCTTCCTATAATAATTGTAATAATTAAGTACATTAAATGCGATCTATAGATCGCATTTAATCCATCCACATGAAAGTAATCATAACAAAAATTAAATTTGTATAGAATTTGTATATTTATACATTCATAATAATTAATATTTTTATCTTAATAAATATGTTACTTTTTGACTAATGTTTAATGTAATTATTTCAGTTCTTACAGTGATTTAAAACAGGCGNTCTTCATTCCCTACATTTTGACGGTTGTTTCATGAAAATCGGACGATTGCTTCTATATGAAACAGCCAACTCACCCCCTTGCACGGCCAACTTTGAAGCCTGATTTCACCCCCTAAAAGTGTTTATCCGCCAATAAAAAAAAAACACGAGTCCCTTAGATTTTAGTCCGCTATAACATATTTAAAAATGAACAAAATCGGAGGGGGACACCTCAGGTACCTTCCTTGTCAGTTGATGTTAAATGTAAATGCTACGTTAAGGAAATTGATGTGGATTACGGAGTAATAAAGATTATTCACCTGCCATCAGCACCGCTGACCAAAGAAGGAAAATGTGAAATATTGTATTGTTACATATTTTGAGAAAGTCTACTGTAATTAAATTGCAGGATTTATTTATTGTACACTTTATACGATAAGATTTGAAGAAACTTTATTCAAATGACATGTGTTTCATATCAAAACTAGAGTGTATTTGGAAGTAATCTTAACTTTGGTGGAAATATGACTGCCTATATAGAAATAGTCATAATGCTAAAAAAAAAACGATGAGAACTCATTGCTCATGTTTCTTTTTGTATACGTAGATCCACGTTCGAAGCTGCGGGACGGTGCGACGTGAAAGGCACGGTGAATTTTTAATGCACGCAGAAAGCTCTTTGCCACTTATGGACGTGCCGTCGTTAATTTGACGTCCAAATGTCTTTGTGACTGTTTGTTTCTCGTCTTCAGACCACGGAACACGTGGAATGGACCTTGCAACTGTAATTTGTATTTATATATTTACTTCTTTTATGTTTAATATACTGTTTTCTTACATTTGTGTGTCAGTCTAAGCAATGTCTGTTTTGGTCATTGTAAGTACTTTTTAAATCCCGAAAACATCCCTTCCTTTAATAAATGAATTTGAATAGCCCGCCAAATATTTTAGTTCGCGAAGAGGGTTTACTCCAACCGAAGATGGCGGTAGTGCATAAAGCGTTACACCCCAATACATGGCAGTCGACCCCCTGATTAGAATCACGGCGACAATGAGAACATAAAAAAGATCAAGAATGAAAATAAACAGTCAATATTCTAGGTTATGTACCCGTTTAACATCTGTAATGAAGAATGCATAATGAAAATGTTTATGTTCAGCAGGTCAATGTTGAATTTCAAGGTATATATATGTACAATTAAATAATTTTAAAATAAGTACGACTGAAAAAACTAGTTATTGTTAGATTTTCAGATTAAGATCTGTATATTTTAATAATTTGAAAATGAGTACGGAGGAAAATACCAGTCATCGTTGGACTTTAAGGTACACATATGTAAAATGGTTTGAAAACTCATTCATCTTACATATGTGTATCTTAAAGTCCAATGATGACTAGTATTTCCATTTGTACTAATTTTTAAATTATTAAAATATACAGATCTTACAGTCTAACGATGACTAGTATTTTCAGGTGTACTATTCATCGTTGGACTTTCAGATACACATATGTAAGA
>NW_019394897.1:0-11941 GCF_000612105.2 Orussus abietinus | reverse complement strand
ATATGTATAAACTAGTTAAATACTTCAACTGCAATCACTACAAAAAATTATAACCATTACATGCTTATAAACTGTTAGTACTCTTCACTATATTTATTTGCATCTATGTGGCATTAATTTTTATGAATGCATCCGTCATTTAAATTTAAATTCTAAATAGAGAGTGAAAACTATCTACGAATAAATTCCAAACGGCGAGTGAAAGAAGATGCATGCAGATTATTCGTGAATAATATTACAGAGTTTAAATACTTTTTTTTAAATTAATTGATTTATGACCTGTCTGTTGCATACTTAATACTTACATTTCGATTTGCACTTACTGATATACGAATTAGTAGGCGAGGACTTGTCCATACTATGGGACAATGCTTCTGTTAGTGACCCTAGAAAAAAATATATATAAGAAAATTATACATATTTCTGTTTCGTACCTCAGTCTGCATGCATTAATGATTCGAATTAATATAATCGCATTTTCAATAACAGTGCATTGATTCGTTTACGATATATTCCATTGAAAATTGTAGCATTGTAATAATCCTGCTTTGGTCCATTGATAACGATGCGTATCATTACATAAATATATGTAAATTTTAAAACTTAGGAAACCCACACCTGAATCATTTTGAGAACTGTTCGAATAATTTGCAGAAGCGGTGGTTTTAAGTTGACTTTCATTATCGCTTTCGCTGTCGCAATCTCCAAATTCATGAAGTTCTGAACTTTTACCTCCTTGAGCAGCATGCAGTAATTGAGATATGTGAATTAAATCTTTAACTGTAACTGGTGTTTGATATATTCTTTTATGAATGTGTTCGTGATGACGCATGAAATTAGACAAATCTGAGACTTCGTTATCAGTTAAGTTTAACGAAATACCCATAGTGGCAATATGCTTTCTTAATTTCGTACCACGTAGTGTATGGGGAAACTTAGCCCCACATTCTTTGGAAAATCGTACCATCAAATTATATGCCAAGAGGTGCTTATCTGGAAGTTTATCATTTCCAGGAATGCCAAATACATATTTATTTTTTTTATGGACTCGAGCTTGACCACGCAATTGTATAATTTTTTTCACATACGCCAGCATTGAACGGTCAAGTATTACGGGCACAGTGCGTCCTAGCTTCCCACGAATAGAAAAACGGACGTATTTTTGCACTATTTTTTGTGCTGTTTTTGAAAGCGATTTATATATGTCTGAATTAGTGTTTTCGTCAATCTGCTCATAATTTTCAAAATCTTCGATCAACAATCTCTCCAACTCTCCAGGTCGGCGGCGATTAAATAATTGAATCAATGTTAATGTACACTCAGCGAGCGTTTTCCAGGATGAGATTGTAAATTCCTGCTCTACACACTCAAATGCATTCTGACATTTTTTGTTGAGATATAAATTTAAAGTTCGTATATCCTGCGCAGAAGGTAATTCAACCTTTTTTTGACGCTTAAGCTGTGTCTGTGATTCCACAACTGTTTTATTTATAGTAGCTCCATAATCTCCTTTAAGAAGCGTTAAAAATTGTTCCGCATTATTTTTGTTTTCATTGCTATGTGTTTTTATACATTTACAAATGAAAATTTCCCCAATATATTTCACGAGAGTGCCAAGATTTGATGCATTGGAAGCAGCATCATAACGATCCGTTTCGGAATTGTATTTTGCTATTACATTGACTGCTTCGATGAAGCAATCGTAATACTTTGGATTATACAAAGAAGCAAAATCACTTATACTGTCATCGCTATTACGTAGCACTTGCAATAAGCGGCCTAAGAGTCTCAAGCGGGCACGTATCATTTTATGGTGATGCGTTGAGTGGCGATACTTAAAGCACATTTTGTTTGCGTATAAAATTAATAAGGCATCGTATCTTATTAACCTTGTAATGTCATCTTCACGCATGCAAGGGAATAGAAGTCTTCTAACCGTGCCACTAGCTTCTGAATGTACTCTGCCTTCAATACGTCGTCCCATAACATTCACTACACGACTTTTCTTCCCAGATCGACCCGAACACACTGAAAAGTGATGACGAATTGTAGACCGATGGTAATGGCCCTTACAATTCCCACAAGCAATATAATTTAGAATTTTACTCATCTTGCCCTTCCTAGGCAGCCGCACTGGAATAAATCCTTTGTTTTTGTATTGTGGATTTGAATTGTATATAAAGTTTCCATTTTTCCGCAACGTATCTATGATTTGTTTTCTTTCAATCGATCCTATAGGCAAAACCGCAAATTTTTGAACGGCTTCCTCGGTTTTATGAACGTTTTCTAAGTGTCGACCTATTTTTGTCACTAATTTGCGGCAGTAAACACAATGATATTTTTTCGATTTTCCATCCCTCTGAACAATGTCATCTTCATCACAGCGATTTGAAGTTCCTGTTCTATTTAATGAACTTGATATGTCCATTCCTAGTGAACTATTTTGTTCGGCTCTGTGAGTATTTGAAGAATTAGGAATTGATTCATTCGATTGGTTCGTTTCAAAATCATAATTGCTCGATACTGGACTATCTGACGGGATGTACTCGCAATCAGATCCAGATTCATTTTCATTATCTGTCAATAACGAAATAGTAACATTATCTAGTTGATAAACACTTATGTTCGGTATAGAGTATTTAACTGTACACCTTGTTTGTCAATTGATTTTATTCAAGTGCTGACATTTGGACAGTAGTTAATAGTGTAATAAAATACAGGGTGTCTCATAGCCGTCAACTAATATTTGATGAGTTTGGAGAGAAATAGTGGAATTTTAAACTAAAGGTTTATTTCCAATTTCGGGTAAAACTAATATTTACTGGGTTATTAACAATTAAAGTCGGTGAATGAGATAACGCGCGAACGGCATGTACAGGAGAACACATGCTGTGTAGCCATTTACATTTATCATATTTCCCCGTTTAAAATTTTACTTCAATTCTCCAAATCACGTAATACATGTATAAACGAATAAAAATAGTTGTAAATTAATCCACATATCAATAAATATAATTCTTGTGTTGATTGATTGATTTATTATATAATTTTTTAATTAAAATAAAATTTCACCTGAAAAAACGTATGGCGAGCCCGACGGACCTTACAGTTATCGTGACCGTCCTCCGCCCCTGCAAACTACGGTTATAAATAATCTCACTGGCCAATTTTAATAATAAATAACTGGTCTAAGTTATAAATGTGAAAGAAACAATTAGTTAAAAATCCTATCTTTCTTGTCTCCTGAAATATGGATAATCATCTATGAGGCATCCTGTACATTTAAACGGAAGACTATGAGGAGTAATATTCACCAAAATTTCCTACAGAACTGTAGAGCAACACATATTCAGAAGAAACACTACATATTTTTATCAGTTGAAGTACTAAAATTTAAATTACGTATTTACCAACGCATTGTTTGAGAATAATTTACTTTACCTTGTGCATTCTGACTGTCTGGCACTGGTGTATCCTGACTGCCTGATAATGGTACACCCTGAAGTACAGCTATATCATTCATGTCTTTGTTTAGATTAGGCAGCAACGTATTATTACTATTGTCATATACAAACAATCTCTTTTGCGTTTCAAACTGTGCCTCTAAGAATGTAGATGAAAACATATCACTGAAATTACAGATAATTTAGATATTATAGCATATCACTATAATTATGGTATGAATTATAATAAACAAAAAATTACAGAAAAGACATTACAAAATAAAAACAATGATGTACAGACTATTTATCTACTAATTATTGTTAATTTCTAAATATATAATGATTGGAAAGTTTGATGTCGGCACAAACAATGAAATGAAGTGTAAACGTGTTTTCAATTTTATATTCCGTTACCTTTTGTTCCTTTTTTGCGCCGACTTCAAACTTTCTAAGCAATAAGTAGTTAGAAATTTACAGTAGTTAGTAGATAAGTAGTTTGTACGTCATTGACTTTATTTTTCGATTTTCAATTATTACACCTTTCATTAAAGTTTAAAAATTGTAATCATCTATGAAAGAAGTTGATTAAAAGAAAAAAAAATGTCTCATTTATGGTGTGGTTACTGGCAACCTTCCACAATTCATGATTTCCATTGTTTATCGATTTGATAATCGGATCATGATAAAGCTTATATGGGACCACCTCGAAAATACTGAGACAAAAAAGAATCATCAAAATCGATTACCCCAGAGAAAGGTGCGTGGATATACATAACAATATATATACATTTACAGATCAAATTGATAACTTAATTTTGTTCTTAATTAGAAATTACTTACATTCCTGTGTTGTTCTTATTGATAAGAATCTCATTCATTGCACCCATAATTCCATTCATATTTTCTAAATTACTCAAATCATTATCTGGATAACATAACATATATTATTAAGGAATAAATTGTTTTCTGAAGATCTTTTTAATAGCAAAAAAAAACATAATTTTAGTGCAACTAACTTGATTTCACTGTGGAATATAATGCATCGTTGGGGTGGGTAAAATTAATTCCACTACCTTCGGCGACATTGAATCTTAAAAATAAAATGTAAAGTTGCAAACATGATACCAACATTGACTTAACATCTAAATACTCTCTAATATTTGAATCTATTCTCCAAGGATATACAAAGATTGATATAATAAATAAACTTATATTTTTAATATACACGCAGAATACCACTCATGCTTACATCGTTATATTGGATGCAGATTCATTAGATTTCCCAGCGATTACAACATGCCAATGAATGTGTTGATGTAACAAACGGTAGATGCCATTAAAGTGCACATAAGTGCACATAAATCCAACATGCAGAAACAAAAGCAATCATAACACTTTCCCTATGTAGCCATTTCAATGTGTGTGTGCAATTCATAAAGGCTTTCAAGCAATCGTTTAATCGTATATAATGAAAGAGTAATATATGCAATATCTGTACAAACCATCTTGTTCTTTTCCCGGGGACCGGGTCTGCCTCCGGGAGACTACAGCCCGGGCATAAGACGTGGGGCAGGAGCATCTCCATCGCCAAGGCGTCGATCCGGGAGAGCGGTGGTCCAGGGCGGGTCAGTGGGGCGTCCCCGATGTCACGGGGTCGCCTGGCTCCGGCGGCCGCGGGTGACCGACTCCGGGCTGGGGCTCGAGCCGACCGTGACCGTTTCTTCTTCGGGACCCACGGCACAGCCGATCGCGACCTCCGGGGGGTCCTCGGAGGTGGCTGATCGCGGTCCTCCTCCTCCTCGTCCTCTGACTCCACCTTTATCGGAGCCACTTCCGGGGTCCTTGGGGAGGGTTCCGCTTGTACCCCGATGTCCTGGATCTGAGGGGGCTCAGGTGGGGTGTGTGGGTCGGCCGTGGACGGCGTGAGGGCCCCCGTGGTTTCCGGGGTTGGTCCAGCCTTTGGCGCGTCGGGCGCCGGCCCGTCCGGGGCAACGTCGGTCCCGGGTGCCACGGGGTTTTCCCCGCCGGGCTGGCCGAGGCCCGGGCGGCTGGTCGCGCCCTCCAACACCGAGAGGCAGAGAGCCTCCCAAAACTCCGGCAGGACCTCGGTTATGATCCCGACCAGGGCCCGGTATGGTTGGAGGCGAGCCCACCGTCCGAAATCGGGTTTCGTCGGGTTGGGGTCCATTCTAGGTCGTTTGTCCGTTCGCGTTCGTGAGGCCAGTCCGTCAGTCGGCTCCGTCGGCAGCTAATATGTCAGTCTAGAACCGCGGTCGGAACGTAACAAAAAGGAAAAAAAAAAGGAAGAGAAAGCGCAAGATTACTTGCAAAGCCTTAGTGCGAGATAAGCTTATTGGTCAGGAGGGTGGTATGGTTTGAGGTTTTCAACATGCCCTTTCCCACCACCTGCCCGTTCAAGGTACTGACTTCATATACCAGGTTAGACAAACGGTTAGTGATTCGAAAGGGACCATGGTATTTAGGAGCAAGCTTAGCTGCGAAAGGTTGCGTGCCTGCGAATAAGATGAATTGCCTTTTTAAAATCATGTCGCCTACCCTGAATTGGTTCTTCCGCCTGCCGGCATTATAATAATTCGCCTGTTTTTGAAATGCGTCCTGTAAATTGTGTACAACGCGTTCCCGAAGTTGCGTTAATTTTTGCATGCGCTCTCCCCAGGCGGGTGGAGTCTGGGGGTCTATGGTTACGTCCCCCCGTGGAGTAGGGGCCCTTGGCACCGCGATTCTAGGCTCGCGTCCGGAGTTCAGAAAGGCCGGGGTGGCTTGCAAGGAGGCGTGGTAGGCCGTGTTATAGGCAAAACGGAAGTCACCGAGGTAGCTATCCCACTCGCGATGATCTTCCTCTAGAAACGCAACCATCATGGTTTTCAAGACCCGATTGACTCGTTCTACCGGGTTCGACTGTGGGTGGTACGGCGGAGTAGTGATATGGATCATTCCGGTCTCGGCGACTAGAGCTTTGAGGTCGCGATTTATGAATTCCGTCCCGTTGTCGGTTAAGAGGGCCTCTGGTGCGCCCCATCGAGAGATTACTTGTTCGCGAATACTCTGACTAATACTTTTCCCGTTCGCATGTCGCAGAGGGCAACACTCGATCCACTTCGAGAAGGTATCCTGGATAACTAGAAGGTACGCATAACCCGCCTTACTCCTAGGTAGGGGTCCCATAATATCGGCCGCGATTAAGGTCCAAGGTTGTTCGATTACGCGATGGCCCATGAACCCAACCGGTAGGGCCTGTTGTACCTTACACCGTTGACAGGTGTCGCACCGCGAGACGTAGCGGACGACGTCCTTATAAATCCAGGGCCAGTAATACAGAGTCGTCAGACGGCGGTAGGTCTTAGGGAACGGCGTGACAGTCTGAAATCACTTGTCGTCTTTCTTCGGAGGGTAGGACGAGTTTCCAGGCATTCAAATCCTGTACGTCCGCGGCCTTGACTAGATCGGGTCGGTGGCAGAACAATTGTTCGTCCTCGACCTTCCAGTCCGGAAACTGCTCGGGGTGGTCCGAGACGCCCCTAAAGCGTCGAAGATACCATTGATCGGTTACATCAGCGAGAGCCATTAGGGTGGCTTCGGTCGAGGTTACTGGTGCCTGTTCCGGGATTCGTGACAGCGCGTCGGGTACGTGGTTGAGCGCGCCCTTTCGGTACAGCACCTCGAAATCGAACTCAGAGAGTTCCAGGGACCATCTCGCGAGTCTACCTGTGGTGTCTTTTAGATTGTGAAGCCAACGCAGGCTGTTGTGGTCGGTTATGACTTTAAAGTGGTACCCTTCCAGGTAAGGCCTAAATTTTCGAATGGACCACAAGACGGCTAAACATTCCAGTTCAGTCGCGGAGTAGTTTCGCTCGGGCGCGGTTAAGGACCGACTAGCGTAGGCTATGACGTGTTCGACGTCATCTCGTGATTGGGTTAATACGGCGCCTAACCCTACTCAGCTAGCATCAGTTTGTAACATAAAGGTATGGTTAAAATCGGGATACGATAAGGTAGGTGAGGTAATTAAATGATCGCGCAAGGCGGCGAACGCGTTCTCCTGATCTTCCTTCCAGGACCAGGGTTGGTTTTTCTTTAAAAGCCGGGTCAATGGTTCGGCTAAGCTAGAGAATTGAGGTATGAATTTTCGGTACCAAGAGGTCATACCGAGGAACCTACGTAGCTGAGAGAGGTTACGTGGAGCGGGATACTCCAAGATAGGTTGAATCTTGTCTGGGTCAATTTGCAGACCATTTCGGTTTAACAAGAACCCTAGGTACCGGACTTGGGAACGGCAGAATTCGGATTTTTCGCGATTTGTGGATAGTCCGGCGGAAGTGATCCTATCCAAGACACTACGGAGCTGAATCAAGTGCTCGTCAAAGGTACGAGTAACTATAATTATGTCATCTAGGTATGCAAACGCGTAGGGTTCCATTTCTGGTCCTATTAACTGATCTAATAGGCGTTGAAAGGTAGCTGGAGCGCTGGATAGCCCATACGGTATACGTTTGAACTGAAACAGTCCTCTACCGGGGACAGTAAACGCGGTTATTTCGCGACTAGGCACCGCTAAAGGGATTAGAAAATACGCTTGACTCAAGTCGAGAGTGGAAATGTAATGGGCACTTCGAAGCTTGTCGAGGATACTACTCATGTACGGAAGAGGGTATGCATCCTTCTTAGATACGCTATTCACTTTCCGAAAGTCTGGGCAGAATCGGTAGGTACCGTTTGGCTTACGTATCATAACTATGGGACTTGACCACGCACTATGGGAGGGTTCGATAATGTCATCTGCCAACATCTTATCGACCTCTGCATACATTGCTTCGCGGACTTTATCGTTCACGGGGTAGTATCTTTGTTTGATGGGCGAATTGCCGTTAACGTCGATGTGGTGTTCTATTAATGTCGTTACGCCAGGCTTCGAAGTTTCGGGAGGAAGATATTCCGCAAGGAATTGAGTCAAACGGATTTGTTCAGCTTCGGTCAATTCCGTTAATCCGAAGCACGAGAAACTCTGTAACGGGTTATCAATTTCTGAAAAGGGAAAAATAACCGAAGGGTTCGTAGCGAAGTGCCACGTAACCTGTGCGAAATCAATTTTAATTTCGAAGATAGTAAGGAACTCTAGGCCGACTATACACGGGAGAGATAACGCGGGCAAAAGACGTACAGTCATTGGTTTCCGGCAACCCTGTAGTTCCAGATCTATTTCCACCTCCTCGAGCACGTCTTCTACTTGTCCGGTGGCTATCATGACGCGTAGGGTTGGAGCGGACTTTATCGGAAGTCCCAAGGTATGAACCAGAGAGATGGCTTCCGTGCCGAAAAAGGTTCGGCTGGCACCGGAATCTACCAGGGCGAGCAAGGGATACTTGTGGACTTGTAATTCCACGACTAAGGCTCGACGGGTAGATTTGACAGAAGTTATGGTGGTTTCGACCGAGGTCATCGCCGGTTCGGGACTTGATTCCATTCGGACCTCCCTCGCGTCCTCGGGAGTAGTAAGGGCCCGATCAGACTCCTCCCGGGTTAGTTTCCCGAACATTTGGGGCAGTTATGGCGGGTCACTCCCTGTTGCCCACACCGGAAACAAAAGATATTAAGGTCCTTTGGACAGTCCATAAATCGATGCCCAATCTCCTTACAGTTCCAACACGATGGAGGAGGTCGCGTCGGTGGAGGGTTATCGCGACGGCTCGAAGTTGGCTTTTCCGGGGTCTTCGCGGAAGGTCTGTCCGAGTGGCGCGGTGTCTCTCGTTTCCTAAAATCTCGCGGGTTGGTGTTTCGGATTTCCCGGTTCTCCGAGGGTCGCTGCCTTTCGCGAACGGGCAGGTCCGGGCGCGACTGATTGACCGGGGCTACCACGTTCAGGAGTTCCGGGGATTCCTCGTATTCATCTCCCGAGGTCCCTAAGTCTAAAGCGGCAAAAGCCCGCTGGGTCGTTTTGGTCATCGTCCTTGTGTTCGATGACGGCCGATGATAGGCAAAGTCGGGACAGAGGGATTTCTCCGGGGGTGGCGGCGGAAGGTATTTGTTCGCGGCCACGACACTCCGTTCGGCTCGGATAGCTAAGATTTCTAGGTGGTCGAGAGTAACCACGTCCTCGCGTCGCACCAAAATGTGGAGGCGTGGGATAAGGTTACGATGCGCGTAGTTGGCCCGTTCCGCTTCGGACCAAATCGGTCGTAATCGGCCAAAAAGGGAACGCATAAACGTGAGGTAGTCGGCGACCGGTTCGTCCACCCCCTGGGTCCGTCGGGTGATTTCTTCCCTAAGGGCGAACTGAAAGTCGGGATCGCCGAAACGTTGTCTCCAGGCGGCAACAAATTCTTCCCACGTGAGCCAACGCTCGCAGGTTGCACGGTACCAATACAGGGCGATCTCCGATAGGCAAAAGGGCAAACATCTCAGTAGGTCCCTATCGCGAATAGGCATTAGTGCCCTCCCATCCTCAATTCGGGCTAAAAACGCTTCCGGGTCCTCATGCTTCTTCCCGGAAAATCGGACGTTCCAACTGCGAATCGTTTTTAATATCATTGCAGGGGAAGCTTCGCGGGGTTCGAAGGGCCTAAAACGGTCCCTATATTCCCCGAACATCGGATCCCGATGCCTAGGCAGAGGGGACGGGGAATCCCGCAGGGGTAGTTCGTCTTACCCAGGTGGGAGTCCTTGCCGACGTAAGGGCGGAGGTCCTTGGTTTAAGACCGTACCCGTGGAAGTATGAGTCGCTCCACTCGAACTCGGGGGTGGTTCATCTATAGGTCCACTTTCTCGGGGAGGCCCCTCATAATCTGGCGGGTGTTCCCCCCGTGCCGGGGAGTAGTCGGAATGGGTGGACCCATCTAAGGATTCCCGCGGTTCCTTAACTGGTGGAATCGTAGACATGTTTGCGTCGGATTATCCCGAATTGAAACCGAAACGCCTCGACTTCCGTATAGAAGGACGGAAGAGAAGTTAAAACGGGGAGAAAAAGGAAAAACCGGGTGGTGTAGGGCCTAAAGGGCGAAGGGCCTTTGGGTCCTACCAAAGGGTTTTAAGGGAGCGTGCGAGTAGGTACGAACGCGCGGGGCTATGTTCCGCCGCGCGAGCGAGCTACCGCGGTGGGACTGTAGGCGATACGCCAGGTACCGTGGTACAGTCTCCGTCAATAATGGACGGCTAGGTACCGTTGGGATTTAAAGTTCCCCAAAGGGCGAGAGCCTATCGACCCTATCTCCTAACCCGAAAGGTAAAATAAAATCGAAAGAGAATAATAAAAAGTATGTAGGGAAATTATCAAAAAGGGACTAAGGGACACGGGTCCCTAATAGGGCGTTTCGCCCAGAGAAATGAAAGTTCCGAACTACGGAAGATTAGGGTGAAAGGTAAAGCTCAAATTATTCGTAAGGTCGAATAATGTATTTGAGAAAAGGGAATAATTTCAGCTGTGAATTATTCAAATATTAGGTTGGTGCGTATGAATTGTCGGATTCTTAAGTAATTGTATAAAACTGCATATCTTTCTTCAAAAGCTGTTTATTCACTCAAAGTATGCTCCATTCGCTTCAATACACTTCTCCCAACGAGATTTTAAAGCGTAGATGCCTGTCTTAAAAAAATTTTGGTCTTTAGAATTAATAAACTCTGATATCGAGTTTTTTAGACTGTCTTCATTTTCATAGTGTTTGCCCCTTAAAAACAGCTCTAAATGCTTGAAAAAATGGAAATCGGTCGGCGAGAGATCCGGTGAATATGGTGGATGCTGCAAAACTTCATATTCCAGTTCGTTCAGTTTCGCAATTGTTTTGTGCGATGTATGCGGCCGAGCGTTGTCATGGAGCAGTAGCGGGCCATGCCGATTCACAAGCGATGGGCGTACAATTTTTAACTTATCGTGCATCTCATCAATGTACTGGCAGTACTTTTCGGCCGTAATTGTCTCCCCAGGTCGAAGGAACGAATAATGGATTACCCCAGCCGCGTTCCACCAAACTGTGAACAAAATCTTCCGTGGATGAAGCGATGGCCTTGGAGTATGGGCACAAACCTCATCCTTGTCAAGCCACCGAGCACACCTCTTTCTATTGTCATAAAGAACCCATTTTTCGTCACACGTAATGATCCGATCGAAAAATGGCTCTCGGTGGAATCGGGTTAGCAATGATGAGCATACGTTTAACCGATCCAGCTTATTTCGCTCTGTCAGTGCATGCGGTACCCACTTGTCCATCTTCTTAACCTTGCCAATCTCAGAAAGGTGTCTCAATATCGTTGTATGGTCAACTTTCATCCTGATAGCAAGTTCCCTCGTAGATACGGCTGGATCCGCTTCCACTAGAGCCTTCAGGTCATCATTCTTCACAGACGTTTTGGGTCTTCCGCGCGGCTCATTTTGCAGTGAGAAATCGCCAGTCCGAAATTTTTCGAACCAACGCTGCACTTTCCGATCGTTAACCGTATTCTCCCCAAACGCTTGGTTTATGTTGCGTGCAGCTTTTGCAGCACTATTA
>NW_019394896.1:0-30064 GCF_000612105.2 Orussus abietinus | reverse complement strand
TCGTTATACTTCGCGTCCCTTAATTACAAAATTAATAGCATTTTTTAAATCATTTACGTCGGTAGGAAACATTTTGTTCACGTAGGATCAAAGTTCCCTCATTTTCCGCAAGAAGCGCTCGCGTCGTTAGATCACATAAAGGTCGTAGAAAAGTTATTTTATATATATTAGGGGTACCTATAAGTAATCAATTATTTTGAAAGAGGGGTTTTAGACGTGAAAAAATTGATTACTCATGGATACCCATAATATAAAACGTAAAAATATTTATCATAGGACTCATAAAGGTGATATAATTGAAAAAAGTGTATTACTTATGGGTACCCATGATATAAAACGAAAAAAAGATTCATCATAGGACTTATAAAGGTGATATGAAACAGTTATTTTATNATTAATTTTTTAACAAAATAAGTAATATTGCACGAGAAACATAAAAAATAACTCCAAGGCACATGGGAGGCGCCGGACGGATTATCTCATTCGAAACAAATAATTGTTATAGGTTATAGGTTGTTATAGGTGTTGTTGTATCGTTATTTTAATTCTCTCGTAACGAAATTAGACTATTTATAACGTATTATAAATTTATTTTGAGATAGAGATCTCTCGCAAAGCGAATAGTAATGCGCTACAAGGTGCGGGCCGATATATCGGCTCCTGCACTAAAAGGGTTAAATTCTATTCATAACACGTTAAATTCTCAAATGTACAGCGATTTATGGGCCACCATGTACCCTGGCGAAAATGGTGCATTCCGTGTACAGTGATACGACTTTCACAACCGCTAGTGTACACTGGTGGACATGGATGCCTTCCCATCATGTATTCGCGACGCGGTACCTGCAGGAAAGGCATTTATGTCCGCCACTGTACAAGGGAGTAGCCGAAGTGGGTCCGCCAAGTGCACGAAATGGAGTTCACCGAATGGCGGGACGCGAGACACATCAACAGGTTGAGCGACGCTGACCTAAAACTACTTACTACACCGCCACGTGAGAACGGCGGTCAATAAAATCATTATATATAAAGTGTTGCCAAAATTATGGACACACATTATTGCACACAACTTTGTCGAACATAGACTCGAAATGTCCTCTACACCCATCCCTCAATTTTCGGAGTATCCGTTCCCACGTGGATTTGTTTTATCTGACTGAAAATCGCGTAAATAAAGCCTTTCAGTACGAAAGAAAAAATACTGTTGTGGACACTAATTATGGATAAATTATTGTACACAATATTGTCGAACATAGACTCGAAATGTCCTCTACACCCATCCCTCAATTTTCACAGAGTATCCGTTCCCAGGTGGATTCGCTTTATCTGACTAATAATCGCGTAAATAAAGCCTATTCATTATCATATTCAAAGTGGTTAATCCAACTATTTTGTTTACTTCGTTCAAAAATGTAGTCGAATCACCTACATTTACAATAACAACTACTAAAAGAGTCCGTTTGACTACAATGTAATACATAATTTAGCTCCAAATCTAACAAGGAAGGTATCCTAGATCGATCTCTCCGATTTGATTTCTTTTATAATATGTTATAGTAGACTAAAAATGAAGGAACCCGTAATTTTTTTTTATCTGCCATTAACACTTTAACGGGGTGAAACCGTCATCCAAAGTAAGGCATGTCAAGGGGCGATTTGGCAGTTTCACCCACAAGAACAATATTTTTTAACCAATCTACCTGGAAAAGCTCTCATAACGAGAAATGAAAAATATAATTTTCTCAAATAAAAAAAAAATTAAGGGCTGAGCCACCCCTCACAGGCCTTACTTTGGATGGTGGTTTCACCCCCTTAAAGTCTTTAATGGCAGATAAAAAAAAATACGTGTCGCTTAGTTTTCAGTCTACTATAACATATTATAAAAGAAGTCAAATCGGAGAGATCGACCTGGGATACCTTCCTTGTTAGTAAATCATACACTGAAAAAAATGCCCATGTAAATTTACACCCTAGATCATTGGTTATTTTTATGCCACTATTAATAACGTAAAATTACATTGTCTGGGTAATATCACATTCAGCATTTAAATTTACCCAAAGAATGTATTGAAGGTATATATTTGATATGTAAACATAAAGGGCAATATTACATGGAAAGGGTAATTTTAAATGTAAAATGTACAATAAACAACTATCTATTTATAAACACATATTCTCAATTAAACAAAAAAAATTAAGGGGTAAGCCACCCCTCACAGGCCTTACTTTGGATGGTGGTTTAACCCCCTTAAAGTGTTTAATGGCAGATAAAAAAAATACGTGTCGCTTAGTTTTCAGTCTACTATAACATATTATAAAAGAAGTCAAATCGGAGAGATCGATCTGGGATACCCTCCTTGTTAGATTTTCTGTCGAAGCGACGAGCGTGCGTAAATGTCGGGTATCGGTTGCAGCACGAAGTAGTATAAGGAGATACAACGCCATGAATTGAAATCGTCCCCACTCTAGGGGCCCAAGATCTTCAGTCTTTTTCCGATCTAGTGCCAAGAGCGCCTCCTCGATAAAATTTTACAATTCAAAATCATCATTCGCTAGCGTATCCGCTAGTCTTCATCGAGTTGGAAACATCACATTCTGTATATCATCCGCAGATTATCATTCGCTTTACGTATCTTAATTGCAAATTTAATAGCATTTTAAATCATTTACGTCGGTAGGAAACATTTTGTTCACGTAGGATCAAAGTTCCCTCATTTTCCGCAAGAAGCGCTCGCGTCGTTAGATAAGCAAAAATCTAAAATCCTGAATCTCGTTTCTGTTACCACTTTATATGGAATCCACCATTGACGTTATATTTCCATGTACTACTTCATTTACTTTAAAGGTCCAATATCTTCAAATTTTATGCGACCTAGTGTCGAAAGCGCCTCCTCCATGAAATATCACAATTAAAAATTATCTACCGCTGGCGTGTCCGTTAATCTTCAACGCGATATTTCATATATTATGCGGATTATCGTTTCACTTCGCGTCCCTTAATTGCAAAATTAATAGCATTTTAAATCATTTACGTCGGTAGGAAACATTTTGTTCACGTAGGATCAAAGTTCCCTCATTTTCCGCAAGAAGCGCTCGCGTCGTTAGATAAGCAAAAATCTAAAATCCTGAATCTCGTTTCTGTTACCACTTTATATGGAATCCACCATTGACGTTATATTTCCATGTACTACTTCATTTACTTTAAAGGTCTAATATCTTCAAATGTTATCCGATTTAGTGTCGAAAGCGCCTCCTCGATGAAATATCACAATTAAAAATTAAATACCGCTAGCGTGTCCGTTAGTCTTTAAAGCATCGCAAATGTTGATGTTTAAAAAATCAATTGTTGCGTACTTACAATTGTACGTTTTGTTCCTGTTAATAATGAGAGCAATATTTTTAAGCAGCTTATTATTTTCAATTTAATGGGAATTTCCTGTGCATCTATATGTCCTGTCAATTTACCCCGACTAATAAATCAACTTACAACTTATGCCGGCGTGTATAAATAACTATTTCTTCAATTGTTTGTAAAAGATTAAAGAATCTTCAACTGGAATTATTGTACCTGAATGCATGTCCTATATTTCGATCCATAATACGTTTGAAAATTCTCATTACCTCGCTCAGAATTAAGCATTATTGAAAAAGTTGCTCAACTTCCGGTCTCCTCTACTCGGTTCGCAGGTATTACGCCATCTAGGAACAAACAGGAAAAACGTAGAACAAAGTAGAACAACGCGGAACAACGCAGAGGCCAGCGAACCCAAGAGCCCTCCCGTGGTTCCTGCACAAGGTGCACCGCACGAGGGCGCACTTTAACACCATCTGAGGTAACGAACCCCGTGCAACTGGCATTGTCTCGTTTCCCACTTCAACGCCAAATACGAGTCGTACATAACCTCGCGTAACCCTTTTAGTGCCGGGCGAAAAAGAGGTGCTTATGTGAAGACAACCGGCCGAATTTTCCGATTTTACTAGGATTTGGAAAAAGGCTCATAAAAACCAAACGAAAAGCAATATTTACATAATTCAAAAAGCAGGGTATAAAGGACAAAATAGAGAATAAAACGGTGACGCTAATTTTTCCATATTCATTGAAAATTGCATAAATAACAAAGGTATATGTGATAAAAAAAAAAAGAAAAATTGAGTTCTCCGTTTCAAAACGTAATTGCACATAGGAAAAGTCATCTTATTATCATAAATTTATATAGTCCGTTTATTGCAAAGTATATACTTTAAATTTCCAATATATTTTTTAACAAAATAAGTGATATTGCACGAGAAACATAAAAAATAACTCCAAGGCACATGGGAGGCGCCGGACGGATTATCTCATTCGAAACAAGTAATTGTTATAGGTTATAGGTTGTTACAGGCAGGTTATAGGTTGTTATAGGTGTTGTTGTATCGTTATTTTAATTCTCTCGTAATGAAATTAGACTATTTATAAGGTATTATAAATTTATTTTCAGATAGAGATCTCTCGCAAAGCGAATAGTAAAGCGCTACAAGGTGCGGGCCGATATATCGGTCTCCAACACTAAAGGGTTAAGATGAACTGAAACCCCCCTCAGATCAGTCGATTTGAATACAACACTTTTTTTAAGGGTATTGGACCAAACTGTCCGAAACTTTGCCACATGACTCAGGATCATCTAAGAATTCTTCTGATACATTCAACATTTGGATTTTTGGAAAATTTGTTTAACTTAGCCCAGACCAAAACCAAAATAGCGTCAAGCTTTCATATTTCAATCGATATACAATTATCGAAGGCTCTGATATGAGAATCGAAAGGGTCAGGACAATTTTACGACAATTTAGTACACTCTGGTAATCGATAAACTCGCACAGGTAAGCATGGCCGATTCCCTAAACTCTATTTTCAGCATCGATGCTAAAAAGTCACGTTTTTTTTTTTTTTTTCAGAATTGACGTCGAGCTTGGAAGCATTAGAAGGCATAAAACCTTTTCGGCGGTTCCGGGAAAGGGATACTTCCGGCGAACGGTCTTCCTTTTCCCCTAGAAAGGGAACATCTGGTGGAAAATGCACCCTTGGACGCAACACCCGATGGCCGTTTGTTGTCGATGAGCCGTGCACTCCGAAAAGAGTTTCTTGAGGTGATATTAAGGTTAAGTGAAAAACGTCGAGGAACTTGATCGACGTCGATGAAAAAGATTTTTCTAAATGCCTACGTTGCGAAGTTCGTTTTTATATCGACAGCTGGGTCGAATTATATTGGGTATTGTACCAAATGCCATACTCCACCTGTCATTTTCGTACAATAATTATCAAGAAATCGAAGTAAAACTCCAGAAATCCTCTGGATTCATGCTTTCTGGGGCCCTAATTGACTGCAGGGGGACCCCCGGCGTCATCTGTGATTTCCAGGTCAATTAAATTCTCACTCCGAGACCTCGTATTCCCATCGTTCTGGCATGGAAGCGCATACAACACTTTTTTTGCCTTTATCCCATTCAAATGCAAGTTTATCGATTACCAGAGTGTTCGAAATTGTCGTAAAATTGTCCTGACCCTTTCGATTCTCATATCAGAGCCTTCGACAATTGTATATTGATCGAAATATGAGAGCTCGACGCCATTTTGGTTTTGGTCTGGACTGAGTTAAAAAATTTGTTTGAAAAATCCAAATTTTGAATGTGTCAGGACAATTCTTAGATGATCAGGAGTGATGCGTCAAAGTTTCGGGCAGTTTGGTCCAATACCCTTAAAAAAAAAGTGTTGTATTAGAATCGACTGATTTGAAGGGGGTTTCACATCACCTTAACCCCGTGAGTTAGGAAGGAAGTTTCGACCAGAACTTCTACCAGTTTCAGGGATTACTACAAGTTCTGGGACGCCCTGTCCACAATGGTTGCAAGGAATAATTCCCGTAATACGTTTCGCAGGACCCTCCGCACTTCCGGCATACCAATCCCCGCGTGCGGATTCCGCGTCGGGGATTGCTCGTCCACGTAAACGCGAGTGCCCATCGTTGGAATTCGCAAGAGGACACCGTCGCAGCCAGTGGGCGTGTACCCTGGTGGACATGAATGTCTTCCCATCATGGATTGGCATTGCCATATTTGCAGGGAAGGGCATTCATGTCCACCACTGTACCTTGGATTCCCGGTGTAATGGCCGGCGCGTGCAAGACGGAGGGACGGAAAAGGAAACGTAACGAGAGGGAAAGAAAGACCCATCGAGGTATACAGTGTGCTGCGAAATTGACCCCCAAAAACGAGAAAACTGAACCCACTCGTTAAGGTGCAGGGAAACACGGCGAGAAGTTTCATCGACGTCGGTAAAAAGATTCTTCCAAATACCTACGTTGCCGACGTTGGTTTTTATATTGACAACCCTGTCGAATTATACTGGGTACTGTACTACATGGTATACTCCATAAGTCGTTTCCGTGCATTCTTTTAATTATTCTTTCAAATACCTACGTTGCCGACGTTGATTTTTATATTGAAAGCCGTGTCGAATTATATTGGGTATTGTACTAAATGGTATACTCCATATGTCGTTTCCGTGCATTATTATAAATATTCTTCCAATACCTACGTTGTCGACGTTGTTTTCATATTGACATCCGTGTCGAATTATATTGGGTAATGTACTACATGGTATACTCCGTATGTCGTTTCCGTGCATTCTTTTAATTATTCTTCCAAATACCTACGTTGCCTACGTTGGTTTTAATATTGACAGCCCTGTCGAATTATACTGGGTATTGTACTAAATGGTATACTCCATATGTCGTTTCCGTGCATTCTTTTAATTATATATTCTGCTTATACATATATAAGCATTCTTTTAATTACCCCTCCAAATTCCTACGTGGCCGACGTTGGTTTTTATATTGACATCCGTGTCAAATTATATTGGGTATTGTACTAAATGGCATATTCCATATGTCGTTTCCCTGTATTCTCTTAATTATTTATTCTGCTTATACATATATAAGCATTCTTTTAATTACCCCTCCAAATTTCTACGTGGCCGACGTTGGTTTTTATATTGACATGCGTGTTAAATTATATTGGGTATTGTACTAAATGGCATACCCTGTATGACGTTTCCGTGCATTCTTTTAACTATTTATTCTGCTTATACATATATATGCGTTCTTTTAATTATTCTTCCAAATACCTACGTTGCCGACGTTGGTTTTTATATTGACATCCGTGTCGAATTTTATTGGGTATTGTACTAAATGGCATACGCCGTATGCCGTTTCCGTGCATTCTTTTAATTATTCTTCCAAATACCTACGTTGCCTACGTTGGTTTTTATACTGACAGCCCTGTCGAATTATATTGGGTATTTTACTAAATGGCATACTCCGTACATGGTAAAACGATGGTAATACGAGGTCTCGGAGTGAAAATTGAATTGACCTGGAAATCACAGATGGCGCAAGGTGTCCCTCTGCAGTCAATTAGGGTCCCAGAAAGCATGAAACCAGAGGATTTCTGGAGTTTCACATCAATGTCTTTACAATTAACGAAAACGACAGGTGGAGTATGCTATTTAGTACAGTACCCAATACAATTACACCCAGCTATCATCATAAAAACGAACGTCGGCAACGTAGGTATTTAGAAGAATCCTTTTACCGACGCCGATCGAATATCTCGACGAGTTTCGCTTTACCTTAACGTCCCGCACTGTACACGCGCGGCGGGGTGGGGGAAGGTACGAGGGTGGGGGGCGCGCGAGAGAGAGGGAGCGAAAGGGAGGACACGCCGGACGCCTCTCTCACTCGGCGGCCGGCCGCGCGTGCACGTATACGCGCGAGCCTCGATCAGCTGTTACGAGGGCCACGACTGAGCGCGATATCGCGGAGCGGTAATCTCAATCGGCGCCGTCTCCCCCCTCCTCGGGACCGCCCTTCCTGCTCCGAGGAATCCACTCCGCACCCAGAGGGTGGTTTCCCCCTCTGTCGTCCTGTAGAGGCTGGAGAGGAAGGTCCGGCGCGTCGATTTAAAGAGCCAGCGGCCACAAGGCGGCTCCTCACGTAACGATACCAGGGAGTATCCACTCAGGAAATCTGGGATTTTAAGGTGATATGAAAGGGTTATATAGTATGTAGACTATATATATAAATATATATATTATCGTAAATAAATATATATATAAATTTATTTTGACGTCTTATATATATGTGGTATATATATGGTATATATATATAGTATATAGAAGACGTCAAAATAAATTTATAAAACTCTTCTCCACCCTGGATGCAGTGAATCCTTGGAAACATCAGCACGTGATCATGGAGACCCTAAGGAAGAACGTGGTGCGAGTGAAATTTCATTTTTAATAAACATTTTTCTTTGTCTACCTCGGACTAAAACCAAGAGTACAAATTTTTGTTTAATCAAATTTCATGAGCACTACGTTCTTCCTTACGCTATTTGCACATGACTGGCAAAACCCGTGTCGACATCGGTTTACTTCGATGGTGATGATGTAAATAAATGGAAGTTACATCATTTTTTGGCAAAAACGTCGGCGGGGGCGTCGGATTTGCCGATACGCGTGCATACGGCCCTATGGCCTTTATAATGACGTGCTGAAGTTTCAAATGATCCGATGCACCCTGTTTGGAGAAAAGTTTTATTAATATTTTTACGTTTTATATGTATAGAATTACCCTTTCGTATCATATTAGCACTCGACATCGTGTAGAAATCGGCTGGAAATCGTTAGAAATCACCGCACACTGTCGCAATTTTAAGGCCCACCGGCCCTTGTTACCGAATCGCATTGTGGTTTATCATATGATATCAAAGGCAATCGGCTCTCAAAGAAGGAAATCGTTTTTACTGACTTCCAAGTGAGTAGCTCCTCGCAACGATATGTGCAAGCGACTCGTGACCGGTATCGTGAAAATTGAGAGTTCAGTAGCGTCTTCGAATCCGTGCAAATCGGTTGGTGAAGACCCATCGCAACGACTGATCGCAGCGACTGATCGCAAGGATTGATCGCAGTTATTGATCGCAAGGATTGATCACAGCGATTGATCGCAACTATTGATCGCAGCTATTGGTTGCAAAGATTGATCGCAGCGATAGATCGCAGCAATTCATCGCAGAGATTAATTGCAAGGATTGATCGCAACTATTGATCGCAAGGGTTAATTGCAAGCATTGACCACAGCGATTGATCGCAAGGATTAATCGCAAGGATCGATCGCAGCGATTGATCGCAACTATTGATTGCAGCGATTGATCGTAGCTATTGATCGCAACTATTGATCGCAGCTATTGGTTGCAAAGATAGATCGCAACTATTGATCGCAGCTATTGGTTGCAAGGATTGATCGCAGCGATAGATCGCAGCTATTCATCCCAGAGATTAATTGCAAGGTTTGATCGCAGCTATTGAACACAGCTATTAATTGCTAGAATTGACCACAGCAATTGACCACAGCAATTGATCGCAAGGATTAATCGCAGCGATTGTTCGCAGCGATTGATCACAGCTATTGATCAGAGCGATTGATCGCAAGGATTTATCTCAACTATTGATCGCAGCTATTGGTTGCAAGGATTGATCGCAGCTATTCATCGCAGAGATTAATTGCAAGGATTGATCGCAACTATTGATCGCAGCTATTGAACACAGCTATTAATTGCAAGAATTGATCACAGCGATTGATCGCAAGGATTAATCGCAAGGATTGATCGCAGCGATTGATCACAGCGATTGATCGCAAGGATTGATCGCAACTATTGATCGCAGCTATTCATCGCAGAGATTAATTGCAAGAATTGATCGCAACTATTGATCGCAGCTATTGATCGCAGCTATTGAACACAGCTATTAATTGCAAGAATTGATCGCAAGGATTGATCACAGCGATTGATCGCAAGGATTGATCGCAGCTATTAGTTGCAAAGATTGATCGCAGCGATAGATCGCAGCTATTCATTGCGGAGATTGATTGCAAGGATTGAGTGCAAGGATTGATCGCAACTATTGATCGCAGCTATTGGAGACAGCTATTAATTGCAAGAATTGATCACAGCGATTCATCGCAAGGATTAATCGCAAGGATTGATCGCAGCAATTGTTCACAGCTATTGATCGCAAGGATTAATCGCAAGGATTCATTGCAAGAATTAATCGCAAGGATTAATCGCAACAATTGATCGCAGCGATTGATCGCAACGACTGATCGCAGCGATTGATCGCAGCTATTGATTGCAGCGATTGATCGTAGCTATTGATCGCAAGGATTAATTGCAAGGATTAATCTCAAGGATTAATTGCAAGGATTAATCGCAAGGATTGACCGCAGCTATTCATCGCAGCGATCGATCGCAAGAATCGATTGCAAGCTGTGTACCCGCGACCACTGTGCTTCGGCCGCTCCTCGCGAACGCCTCGTCCTGGTTCGTGTCGTTCCCCTCGTCGCGTCTTTCCCACTTTTAGGCGGACCTGCCGGTCTCCGAATCGTTTCCGGCGTCCTTCGTCCGGCGACCCCCGCCTTCCCCTCCGAGGAGCACTCGAGCGGTTAACGGTGACGACGGGTGTTACGACGGGTGTTACGGCGGGACGCCTGCGATCGCTGATACGGGAGGCCGACCTTTTTTTACTATCGCCGAGGCGTCGGTCGAATGTAGGAAACGGAACGGCGACGAGAGACCCGAGTCGAGCGCTCGATGAGCCCGAACGCGGTCAGCTGACTGCGTCGAAACGTGGCGCTTCTAGTCTCGCGTCGTCCGCGCCGTGGAAGAAAAAGTCGAGGCGCGACCGGACTCGAATCGAGTCCCGAGTCGGCCGGAAGAGTACGCTCGCATTCCTGACCGGCGCGTCCGAAAAATATCCTCCGGTTTGCCGGCCAGGAGAGCGAGGGAACCGGTAAGGTCCCTCCGCGACGTTTATCCGCCAAACCGTGCTCGAGCGATCCAACCGGAAGGGAACTCACTCGTCTCCGTTTCCCGGGACCCAATTCTTCGAGAGACCCGAAAACTTGATAGAGTTTCGCGCCAGATACATTTAAAAGCATGCACGAACGGTACCGATTCTCCAGTTTGTACGATTCGAAAACTCGGTAGAGTTTCGCGCCAGATACATTTAAAAGCATGCGCGAGCGCACCGATTCTCGAGTTCGTACGATCCCAAATACATTTAAAGGCATGCACGAACGGCAGCGATTCTCCAGGTAGTACGATCCGAAAACTCGGTAGAGTTTCACGCCAAATACATTTAAAGGCATGCACGAACGGCAGCGATTCTCCAGGTAGTACGATCCGAAAACTCGGTAGAGTTTCACGCCAAATACATTTAAAAGCATGCGCGAACGGCATCGATTCTCGAGTGCGCACGATCAGGAAATTTGGTCGAGTTTCGCGCCAAATACATTTAGAAGCATGCGCGAACGGCATCGATTCTCGAGTTCGTACGATCAGGAAACTCGGTAGAGATTCGCGCCAAATACATTTAAAAGCATGCACGAACGGCACCGATTCTCGAGTCCGTACGATCAGGAAACATGGTAGAGTTTCGCGCCAGATACATTTAAAAGCATGCGCGGACGGCATCGATTCTCGAGTTCATACGATGAGGAAATTTGGTAGAGTTTCGCGCCAAATACATTTAAAAGCATGCACGAACAGCACCGATTCTCGAGTCCGTACGATCAGGAAACTTGGTAGAGTTTCGCGCCAGATACATTTAAAAGCACGAACGGCACCGATTACTCAAGGTGATAAGGAAGAGTCATTCAAAAAATGTGAAAATATGAGTCATGTACAAAAAATGTGAAAATATTTATAAAACTTTTCTCCAAACAGGGTGCACCAATAACAATTTTTTAATTCATCCCTGACTAGAACCAAGAATGCGTATTTCTCTTTGAAAAAAGAAATATCACGAGCACCGCGTTCTTCCTTAGGGCCATCGTAATCACGTGCCGCCGTTTCAAATGATTCGGAAAAAAGTTTCGTAACCCTTCACATTCTACTTTCGCATCCCCTTAACGTGTTCATTATTATCAACCTTAGCGCGCGAAATTGACGGTTTCGTATACGACTTTCAGATGTTTACCAATGACTCGACTCTGCAACAGTGCGCAATTTTTCCTGAGGATCGAAATGCGACAAAAAAATCCGTATGAACTCTAGAATAGAAACCCTGGGCGAATCCTCCGAGGTAGACGAGAGCCAGGGTCGTGAGAGAGCGAATCTCGCACCTCGACTCGACGCGTGTTCCACGTCTATGAAACGTGACCGCCATTCGTGCGAGATCCGTACACGTTATCGAGTAATTACATCCGCGAGCGGGTCGAGTCTCGAGTGCCTTTTCCACAGGGTGAACGCGTAATATCTATCGCGATAGGGCAGTGAAATCGAGCCGACGAGCACTCTTATTGTCACGATCGCGAGATCGCCTCGACTCAGATAAAGATAGTCCCTAAAGACTAGTGATGTGACGGTTCGAGTATTTTAACTCTTTAAGGTGAAGTGAAACCCCCTTCAAATCAGTCGATTCGAATACAACAATTTTTTTTATCGCCTCGACGCGAATAAAGATAGTCCCTAAAGAAACTCTTTAAGGTGAAGTGAAACCCCCTTCAAATCAGTCGATTCGAATACAACAATTTTTTTTATCGCCTCGACGCGAATAAAGATAGTCCCTAAAGACTAGTGATGTGACGGTTCGAGTATTTCAACTCTTTAAGGTGAAGTGAAACCCCCTTCAAATCAGTCAATTCGAATACAGCAATTTTTTTATCGCCGCGACTCGGGTAAAGATAGTCCCTAAAGACTAGTGATGTGACGGTTCGAGTATTTTAACTCTTTAAGGTGAAGTGAAACCCCCTTCAAATCAGTCAATTCGTATACAACAATTTTTTTTATCGTCGCGACTCGGGTAAAGATAGTCCCTAAAGACTAGTGATATGACGGTTCGAGTATTTCAACTCTTTAAGGTGAAGTGAAACCCCCTTCAAATCAGTCGATTCGACTACGACACTTTTTTTTATCGCCACGACTCGGATAAAGATAGTCCCTAAAGACTAGTGATGTGACGGTTCGAGTATTTCAACTCTTTAAGGTGAAGTGAAACCCCCTTCAAATCAGTCGATTCGACTACAACACTTTTTTTTAAGGGTATTAGACCAAACTGTCCGAAACTTTGACACATCACTCCTGATCACCTAAGAATTGTCCTGACACATTGAAAATTCGTATTTTTTTGAAAACATTTTTTTGAAAAATCTTCTTTATCGACGCTGATCAAGTTTCTCGACGTGTTTCACTTCAGCTTAACCCTTTTAGTGCTGGAGGCCGATATATCGGCCCTCGCTGCACTGGCGAAAAGTGCCGGAGCCGATATATCGGCCCGACCTTGTAGCGCTTTACTATTCGCTTTGCGAGAGATCTCTATCTCAAAATATATTTATAATACGTTATAAATAGTGTAATTTCATTACGAGAGAATTAAAATAACGATACAACACCTATAAGAACCTATAACCTACCTGTAACAACCTATAACCTATAACAATTACTTGTTTCGGATGAGATAATCCGTCCGGCGCCGCCCATGTGCCTTGGAGTTATTTTTTTATGTTTCTCGTGTAATATTACTTATTTTGTTAACAAATATATTGGAAATTAAAAGTATATACTTTGCAATAAACGGTCTATATAAATTTATGATAAAAAGATGACTTTTCCTATGTGCAATTACATTTTGAACCAGAGAACTCAATTTTTCTTTTTTTTTTTTGATCACATATACCTTTGTTATTTATGTAATTTTCAATGAATATAGAAAAATTAGCGTCACTGTTTTATTCTCTATTTTGTCCGTAATACCCTGCATTTTGAATTATGTAAATATTGCTTTTCGTTTGGTTTTTACGAGCCTTTTTCCAAATCCTAGTAAAATCGTAAAATTCGGCCGGTTGTCTTCGCATAAGCACCTCTTTTTCGCCCGGCACTAAAAGGGTTAAACTCGAGTCAAGTACGTATACCACTGAACTCGAGTCATTTTTATTGTAACCCGAGTTATCGGTACAAACGAACGCGAGTTACGAGGGTAAGGGTGAGACCGAGATACCAATCGCGCCTTATAGGTTTATTCGAATTGTTTTATTCCCCAATTCGCCATTGACTCGACTCGTCCCGACTGTACGCGGCATCGAGTCGTTGACTCGAGTTCACAACGCTGAGTAACTCGAGTAGATGAAGTACTCGACTCGTTATATCACTTCGACTCGAATCGTCGCTAATCGTTTTACTCGCTAACTTGCCATAGACTCGACTCGTCGCGTCGAATGTATTGAGCACCGAATTATCGACTCGAATTGGTACAGATCGAGTAGCTCGAGTCAATGAAAATACTCGACTCGAGCCACCATTAACCGAGTCGTTTTCCTCGCACTCACCATAGACTCGCCACATCGAATGTGCGCGGCACCTAGTAATCGCCTCGAGTCGAAACTCGACTCGGTAATGTTTTCGAATTCGAGTAACTCGATCCGGTACAGTGTTCAACTCGTCACATCACTACCAAAAACACCATACACGGCCAAGACCTTGGAGAAGTGTCCGGGCCTTCGAACGATAGGAACGAGGACGTCTCGAAATCGGTCGCAGCGTGACTTTACGGATAAATTTTGAACGAGCTCCCTCGCATCGATCGATTCGGTACAGTGTTCGACTCGTCACATCACTACCAAAAACACCATACACGGTCAAGACCTTCGAGAAGTGCCCGGGCCTTCGAACGATAGGAACGAGGACGTCTCGAAATCGGTCGCAGCGTGATTTTACGGATAAATTTTGAACGAATTTCCTCGCATCGGTCGATTGGGTACAGTGTTCGACTCGTCACATCACTACCAAAAACACCATACGCGGTCAAGACCTTCGAGAAGTGTCCGGGCCTTCGAACGATAGGAACGAGGGCGTCTCGAAATCGGCCGCAGCGTGATGTCCGTTTTACGGACAAATTTTGAACGAGCTCCCTCGCATCGGTCGCACTTCACCCCGACTCGTCACCGAAACTCTGAGTAAGTCCGCTGACGATTAACGGGGACCCGAGAGGCTCCTCGCATCGGCGGCCGCATGGTGACCGCGCCGGCACGAGCGGAGGAAAAAACGATCACACGGCGATATTACGTCTGCGAGCGTACATAAAAACGCGTTAAAATCCCTGGTTGATTCTGCCAGTGTCACGGCTGCCAGCCCTAGGAGGGACTGCGGTCTATATCCCCCGGCGCGCCTCCACCCTTAGGCCCTAATCCACCGTAGCGTCCGAGTCCAAAAGGACCGGCGTTCCAAAAACTAGACCCACGGAATCTCGAAAGTCCCTCCTCGCGCCAGCATCCGCCCGGTCTTCCTCCTCTCTTCCTCACCCCTCTCTCCGCCTCGGTGCGGCGAATCGACGGGTCTCCGTGCGAGTTTCCGCCCATGTGCACGCGTGCCCACCGGCCGGGCAGGGCTCTCTCGCCGGGACGTCCGGCTTCCCCGGGAGAGCGAGAGAGAGAGACAGAGAGAGCGAGCGAGAGAAGGAAAGAGATAGAGAGAGAAAGAGAGAAAGAGAGAGAGAGGAGAGGACCAAGAGAGCCGCAGCCGACAGGGCGGCTCGACGGACTCTCTCCTCGGATTCTTTTGGTCGACTTACTTTGGCTCGTTTCGGTGTCGGAGCGGCGGTATTTCGAGACGGCCCTCTCTTCCGGGAGGGTCGGCAGTCCGGGGCCGCGGCTCGCCGGCCTCTAGAGGGCCATCTCCCTCCCGGCCGGTCTCGCTCTCCCCGCGGGGGTCCGCGGACTAGGTTCGGCAGGCCGGCCGACTCGAGCACGCCGGGGGTGTGCTCGCTCGGGCCTCGCCGGGGAGACCGCAGCGCCGCGACGGCGTCTCGGGGAATCTCGCGCCGCCCTGGAAGCGCGGAGAGCGCTGCTCTCTCCCTCCGGTCCTCGTTGCCCCGGTCGGGCCGGCGCCGCCTGTCTCCCTCTCTTTCTCCTCCTCTCTCGCTCTCTCCCCTCCCTCTCGCTCGCCGCCCGCCGTCGCCGTGGCCGGCCTACCGCGCCGGCTCCGTCCTCTCTCGTACGTCTCGAGCGGAGTTCTCCAGGGCGGACCTGGATGCGAAGGATGGGCAACTGCCGACTGCTCGTGACCGCTCGCACCTGCTGCCAACTAGCTCGGCCGATCCGCGCCCAAGACGGATCTACGTCCTGGCCCCCGTGGTCGTGGCACCGGGCCGATGCGTGCGCGCGTACGTGACGCCGTGGCTCCGCCGGCGCCGGCCATCTGCCGGCTGGCTCGCGAGGCTGCCCGCGCGCCAAAAACCACCCTCGAATCGCGCTGCCCGCAGCGCCCTCGCCGGCCGCCGGCGGGCCTGCCAACCTCGGGCCGCGCAGTCTCTCCACCGTGCCGACAGATGGCGCGGCCAACGCCGTGGAACTCGGAGCGCATAGATCGGACCATAGACATATAGGATGGACTGAGCTGAGATTGTTGCCACTCGCAATGGAAAGAGACAGAGACATCTCTCATTCTTTCTCTCTCTTCGTATTAGACGGACATTCCTTCATTGTTGGCAACAATAAATGTTCACTCCATCCTATATACCTATGGGAGCGCATAGATCGGACTACGAACTAGAATGAGGTCAGGGTTGGGTAAGTAAAATACCCTAGGTAATTTACGCAGTTTTTTACAGTAAATTACTAGGTATTTTACATTACAAATTTCATATGTAATGTATATTATATGAATATGGGAATTAATGTCTCCGCAGTTCCTATTCTTGATACGCTTAAAATTCAACATTTTCCATGGAATGTATGGAAAACTGAAATGTCGAAGCCTAGTTATTTTTAATGGCTCGCTCCTACTTGCTATTGGTCTTTATACCTTCTTTTTTTACTACGTTTTTTCACAGGTGGTGTATACTTTCACCACTTTGGAAAAGTCCCGCCATCTTGGTCGTGGAATTTATTAGGTATTTTACTTGGATTTTACATAAAATACTTAAGGAAAGTATTTAAAAAAAAAAAAAAACCTTGAATGACGCGTCACTGCACAACCCTGTATGAGATACAATGCCATGAATTGAAATAGTCCCCACTTTATGGGTCCAAGATTTTCAGATTTTTGCCAATCTAGGGCCGGGAGCGCCTCTTCGATGATATTTTGCAATTTAAAATATTCATCCATTAGCCAGTCCGCTAATCTTTATCGAGTTGAAAACATCACATTCTGTATATCATCTGCGGATTATCGTTTCGCTTTGCGTGCCTTAATCGCAAAATGAAAAGTATTTTGGGTAATTTACGTCGGTAGGAATTGTTTTGGTCACGTAGTATTGAAGTTCCCTCATTTTCCGCGCGTGGCGCTCGCATCGTTAGATCAAGGAAAATCTGAGATCCTGGGTCCCAATTTCTGTGGAATCGACAATTGGTGTTATGTCCCCTTATACTATTTCATAAATCGGACAATCTATCGCGAGTCGGGTAAGTTTAACACTAGAACAGAGTTGAGTAATTTCGCATTTTTCCAGGTTTCTGATGTATATCACGTAAATCAAGTAGTTTACCGGAGAAAATCGTAGAACACCAGTAAGTTACGTTTCCAATATGAAGGACACCAATTACGATATACCGCACCGGATAGATTATAAACGTCTTTTACCACACGTGTAATCACGGAAATATTTTTAATAAATAATTAAATGATTTGGCGCCCGGGTTCAAATTTCTTTACAATTTTACGTTTCCAAAATGGCGGTTGTTGCAGATGCAGGATATATGGATCCGTTAGGTTATGAACGTCTTTTAGCGCAAGTGTAAACACGTAAAAATTGTTAAGAAATAATTAATTTGGTGTTTGGTTTGCGACGTATATTTCGTAACAAAGTAGTTTCCAAAATGGCGGTTGCCACAGAAGCACGATATATGTATCCGTTAGGTTATGAACGTCTTTTAGCGCACGTATAAACACGTAATAATTTTTANACCACACGTGTAATCACGGAAATATTTTTAATAAATAATTAAATGATTTGGCGCCCGGGTTCAAATTTCTTTACAATTTTACGTTTCCAAAATGGCGGTTGCCACAGAAGCACGATATATGTATCCGTTAGGTTATGAACGTCTTTTAGCGCACGTATAAACACGTAATAATTTTTAAAAAACTAACTTCGTGTTTGCGCTCAAAAGTCTTTCGACTTAACCCTGTTTAACATCAAGCTTCTAATTGGATTTATTATTTTCTGTTTAGAAATAGAAAGACGTAATACACTTCGCGGTTACGTAGAAAATTATGGACGTATTAGACATTATAATATGCACGTAGAAAACCACGTATATTACATATCGTATTATACCTACCCAACCCAGGTTTAACGCTGGATTTACGGGACTCATTAAATCCACGGGTTTCGGATTTCATCGCGAAACCTATTACTATTCTGCCTTTTAGTAATTAATCCAGGAACAAATATTACCTAACTACATATAGCATAATTAAATTTAAAAGTCGATGGGTATAATTGGGTTATTTCTGAGATTGATATACTGTTTTTTTTTCGTTTTTAGGAAACGCGATATTTCGTTCGCTCCTCAATTTACACGGGTGTTCGTAGATATACAAGAAATGTCCGTAAACTCGACGTTAACACTTTACCGACCGGTAATCGGTTTTGCGATACCCGTGATGGTTATTTACTTCGAAATTAAAGCAAATTAAAGCAAAGAGTTAAAGTAGCCTTCGCGATAACTGCTTAAGCCTGACCCCACAGTCCGAGTTAACCAGAGTTTAAGTTAGTAAATCACGTTTACATCCGATGTACACCTAGTTTAAACCTTAAACTCCCGTTAACTGGAGTTGCGAAACCGGTTCTTAGAAACTCGCAAGTCGCAAATTGGGTGGCCTTTAAGGTGAAGTGAAACACGTCGAGGAACTTGATCAACGTCAATAAAGAAGATTTTTCTAAATGCCTACGTTGCCGACATTCGTTTTTATATTGACGGCTGTGTCGAATTAAATTGTGTATTGTACCAAATGGCATACTCCACCTGTCGTTTTCGTACAATAATTATAAATAAATCGAAGTAATACTCCAGAAATCCTCTGGATTCATGCCTTCTGGGGCCCTAATTGACTGCGGAGGGACCCCCTGCGCCATCTGTGATTTCCAGGTCAATTAAATTTTCACTCCGAGACCTCGTATTCCCATCGTTTTAGCATAGAAGCGCATACAACACTTTTTTTGCCTTTATCCCGTTCAAATGCGAGTTTATCGATTACCAGAGTGTTCTAAATTGTCGTAAAATTGTCCTGACCCTTTCGATTCTCATATCGGAGCCTTCGATAATTGTATATTGATCGAAATATGAGAGCTCGACGCCATTTTGGTTCTGGACTGGATTGAGTTAAAAAATTTGTTTGAAAAATCCAAATTTTTAATGTGTCAGGACAATTCTTAGATGATCAGGAGTGATGTGTCAAAGTTTTGGACAGTTTGGTCTAATACCCTTCAAAAAAAGTGTTGTATTCGAATCGACTGATTTGAAGGATGTTTCACTTCACCTTAAATTGCCAACCATCCCGCCATTGTCTGACCCATTCATTCGAAATTATACTATTATTATGATTATACAGTAATAACGTACAGCTTGACGAAAATGTTTATTAAATTCACGTACTATTATTGTATTATTTCGTACTTTTAAAAGACCTCTGGATTTTAACTCTATAATCGGGCGGTTCGTCTAGAGTTCGAAAATTCTCGGTAACATTAAATTGGAGAAGGTAACTGTGAAACATACCGTAAGTTACCGGGAACATTGAGAATTTAAGAGAACGTTAATTTTGTTATTTATACTTTAGGTTTCTTCGTTTAAATAACTTTTTTTTTTCAATCAACTTCAAAGTTCAAGCTAAAGAGTAATAATTGCTATTAGAAAATATTGATTTTAGGGTCGTATTTAATTCCAGCTAAAAATATTCACGTATGTACAACTTCACGGGAAATTCCATGCGATTTGTTTCAAACGAACTGATATTTCATTCTGCGACGAAGCGAATGGGAGGTTTTGATTGGCTACGGAGAACGTACAACGAAAATTCTCCTCTACGATGTTTCTCTATAGCTAATCGAAACCTCTCGTTCGCTCTGTTGAAAAATTCAAATTCTCATAATTTCTCGATAAAAAAGGCTTTGGAGAAATTACCGATAAATTACCGGGAATTCCTTTTCGTTTCTGACGTAACTTACTGGATTTAGAACTCTAGGTTCGTCCCGCTTTGGCGTCATCTAACGGTGGAACTAGCGACTACCTCCGAAAGAACCCCAGCACTTCGTTAAGAACAAACATAAGGCGACTCGCGTCTATGTCTACGTCTACAATCAATGACTACGTCTCCATCGTCCTCGAAATCCGGGATTTAACGGGTCCAAATCCAGTAAACCGGAATTTAAGTCACGCTCGAAACGTTCGGAATCGAAACTGCGGATTTATTAACGCGACGTAGTCGGGCGATTTACTGGATCCGGAGACGATTTATCCCGGATTTAGGAGGGCGATGGAGACGTAGTCAATTATGCACGATATCCATATATTACATTTATTACATTCAGCGACTTAAAACGGCCTCTGGGAGTCTATTACGTAAAGCAAACTCAGCGAAAATGTGAAAAATGAGGATCTCATGGTATTACGGAGTGTTTTCGGTGGTGAAAATGCGAGACCATTCATGTGAACTGGCTCGACACAAATTTTAGGTGAAATGGTGAAGCATACAAGAAAAGATAGAAAAATAAACGCCGTGAACGCCATCTTCCACGGATTGCGACACCGAAATTCAAAATGGAAAACCTCCTGGGTGTTTTGATTTTTGCCAACAATCGTATTCGGGGACGTAATAATAACCTTATTAGTAGAAGAAGGGAATTACGTGATGCCTCAGACCCATTTTCCTTAGAAGAAAGAGAATTTACTAGGATGTGCAGGTTAGTTTTTGTTATTGCGAGGTTATATTACATTATTAAACATCGAAAACTGTTAAATAATTCATGCTTACATGACACGATAAGAAAATTATACCGTCGAACTTCTAATTACAGTACATACAAACATGAATGTACTACATATTTAAAAAATATAGATAGACGAGTCCTTTTCTTTACTTTTAACGGCTTTCCATCTTCCCGCCTTTCCTGCCTATAACCCCCAATCTCTCAACAATTTCCGATTTACAAGGTACGTACCATTATTTAGCAATATTAATATACCGAAAGTGGTAAATGAACCCGTTCTTTCATATAGCGAGCACGTAATCCGGGGAATAAACCCACGTGAGATGAAACTGCGAGAAGTGAGCACACTCGTCAAAAATACGTAATAGGCGACCTGGGCTTTAACTCCATCGGGCGAGTGTCGTTCCTCCCAGGCGCCATCTAGCGGTGAAAGCGGCAACTTCCCCCATAAGCATGTCGCCCTCTCAACGAACTGGCCCCCGACTCGCGTCGGCTGCTCGCTCCACCGAGCCCCACTTCTTTCTCTTTCGTCCCAAGCCCTCGTTTATCCTGACTCACCCTCTCTCCGGAACCTGCAGCGTGTCCTGGACGGATGCTTCTCATCGCAGCCGGTCTCCGGCGGAAGTATCGGTCGGCAGGGTCCTGGCGCGAAAATACGAACGCGCGACCCCCTACTTCCCGCCGTTCGAAATCTCCCGGTCGAGGCGCGGCATTTAAAGCGCCATCACGCGAGCCTCGCGCCACCTATCGTCGGTCCTCTTTCTCTCTCTCGCAGCGCCAACCACGCGGCTCCAGCTGACGCGCCTGCGCGGGAAATGGCCGATGCGCCCCGGCTCTCTCGAGGCCCGCATTTAATGCCCGAGGACGCGGCCCGGAGCGCCGTTCGTCCGGCTCGCCGTGGAAGAGGGTCGACCGAGACCAGGGCCCCTTTCAGGGACAGCGAGGCCACCTCTCGAGGTATCTCGCGGAAACACAATGGCGCCGCTCCGGGGTACGCAGGCGCGCGCCGATTGGTCGGCGCCGGGGGGATGTTGCTCGCGATTGGCTCACCGCCCGCTCTAACGGAAAGCGGCCGCGCGACCGCGCCGGGAAGTTGGCAACGGAACGGGCCTCGACCCGGCACCCGAGAGGCGTCCGAGGGAAACGAACCGACGGGACTCGACCGTCCCCGGGAACGACTCGCTTCGACGGCGCCCTCGCGAGGACGAGACACTCCTTCGACTTGTCGCGACGGATCGACGCCCCGCGCGGTTACCTCGGTCTCTCGGCCGAAACTGAGCGGACACCCGTCGGCGCGGAGCACCGCGGCATGTCGGCCAGGGACGTGCCACGAGCGGGCCCGGCCGCCTCGACTGGACTAGAGAGGGGGTCTCGGGATCGCCTTAAGGAACCCTTAACACTAGATTTACGGGACCCGTCAATTTGACGGAATTCAAACTTCGAAAAGAAATACCGAAGAAACCATAGCATTAATTTTAACCATTTTTGTATCGTAAATTCCTCGACTGGACTAGAGAGGGGGTCTCGGGATCGCCTTAAGGAACCCTTAACACTAGATTTACGGGACCCGTCAATTTGACGGAATTCAAACTTCGAAAAGAAATACCGAAGAAACCATAGCATTAATTTGAACCATTTTTGTATCGTAAATTAATCATTTTATCCGACCGCCTCGACTGGACTAGAGAGGGGGTCTCGGGATCGCCTTAACCCTCTATGGGCTGAATTTTTGTTTCAAATAAAAAAAAAATTGGGGAACGAAAAATCAGCAATTAGGAACCTATATATGCAAATGAAAAAAAATTGCTCATTTAAAATGTGACCTGAAAGTTACACGGGCCCTTAGAGGGTTAAGGAACCCTTAACACTAGGTTTACGGGGCCCGTCAATTTGACGGAATTCAAACTTCGAAAAGAAATACCGAAAAAACCTTAGCATTAATTTTAACCATTTTTGTTTCGTAAATTAATCATTTCATCCAAAGAATTTGTACACACAATTATTTTTTCCTAAGCCTTCTAATTATTAAAATCTGTATGTAGTATACCTATCTCTACGAAACCCGTCAAATTGACGGACTAGCTAATTTCATAAACGATCCATATATATTTGCTTCGTTGCAGGGAGTGTAAGGCGAAGATGAGAGTGAAAGTTTGCATTGAAAGTGGAGAAATGGAAGGATCTTCGGACAGTGAAGAGGAAAACTTCTTGAAAGGGTGTCGTAGCAAGAAAAGGATGCGCATTCTCTCTAGTTCTGACTCCGAGGATGAGAGGACGAGCATTCCAATCATTTCCGTGATAATTTTTAAAAAAGGACTTTTTACTTATTAATCATTCATTTAAACGTAAAGCCTAGTGTTGTTTAATGCAGACTTAATTTGAATAAATCGATTTTTTTAAAGAAAATGCGTGTTTTCGTTTACCCGTCAATTTGACGGGTGCTCGTAGAAACAGGTATATAAAAAACGCCCGTAAACCTAGTGTTTAGGATCCCTTAACACTGGAACAACTAGCGGATTCTTCTTCTTTTTTTTTTATAGGGTGGGCCATTTGAAACCAGTCATTTTGACTGGGCTTGGTACTCTAGTGTTAAGGGGTTACATCACTTTGACCCATCCAAAAATTACGGTTTTTCAAGAATTTTTTTTTTCAAGAATTAAAACGTTTTTATCCAAATTAAAGTACAGGAAGGTATTATACTACTATTAAACAAAAAAAATGCTTTTTTGTATTTTTTTTATTTATAAAAATGGCGGCTTGAAAGGCGATTTACCGGAGCGCTGCGAAAATCGATGATCGTGCGATGGGCACGGTAACTCAGTCCAGGTTTAAGTGAGAACAATAAACGAAAAAGAATTCGTTTCTGTAGCCCAAAAGCTAGCGAAATACGTAGCCGTTTTCAAAAATATGCATTTTTTACAAAATGTCATCGATTCGAAAGGAAAGATACGTAGTTTGCCCTAAAATTTGTTAATTAATGTTGCATAAAAAATGCTAATATCAATACATTGAAAAAACCATACGTATTTCGCTGGATAAACATATCGCGAATTAAATAAAAAAAGAATCAAGACGATTGATTGAAAATTGGCGGAGCTAGAGTGCCCACTGATTTTTAAAATGCAGTTTTAAGAAAAACGCATTTACACCTATACACCTGCCCACCGCACGATCACCGATTTTCGCAGTGAGCGAGTTTAATAGTAGTATAATACCTTACTGTACTTTAATTTGGATAAAAACGTTTTAACTCTTAAAAAAAAATTCTCGAAAAACCGGAATTTTTGGTTGCGTCAAAGTGGTATAACCCCTTAAGGAACCCTTAACGTGATACGAAACTACGATATATACATAAGAATAAGTGAAAATATTTAGAAAGCTTTTCTCTAAACTGGGAGAACCAATTTTTCCGAAACTTTAACACGTGATTATGGAGGCCCTAAGGAATAACGCGCTGCACGTGAAGTTTCATTTTACGAAAAAAAGATCATGCATTTGTCTCGGGCAAGTACCAGAAGAAGATATTTTCTTTCGAAGAATGATACTTCACGGGCATGAAACGTAGTACGTGATATGAAACTATAATATATAGATAAGAATAAGTGAAAATATTTAGAAAGCTTTTCTCCAAACTGGGAGGACCGAATTATCTGAAACTTTAACACGTGATTATGGAGGCCCTAAGAAATAACGCGCTGCTCGTGAAGTTTCATTTTTCGAACAAAATTATGCATTTATTTCGGACAAGTGCCAAAGAAAGATATCTCTTTTCAAAGAATGAAACTTCACGGGCATGAAACGTGGCACGTGATAGGAAACTATAATATATACATAACAAAAAGTGAAATTATTTAAAAAAAATTTTCTCTAAACTGGGAGGACCAAATTATCTAAAGCTTTAACACGTGATTATGGAGGCGCTAAGGAACAACGCGCTGCTCGTGAAGTTTCATTTTACGAAAAAAATATCTTGCATTTGTCTCGGACAAGTACCAAAAGAAGATATTTCCTTTCGAAGAATGAAACTTCACGGGCAGCGTGTTCTTCCTTAGAGCCTCCATAATCGTGTGCTAAAGTTTTTAATAATCGCGTGCTAAAGTTTTTGATAATTTCGTGCATCCAGTTTGGAGAAAGGTTTTATTAATATTTTGACTTTTTGGTATGTATCACCTTAAGGGGATATGAAAGGGCCATTCTATATATTGAAACATATGACAAAGTATAGAACACTTTTCTCCAAAGAGGATGCACCGAATTATTTAAAACTTCACGACGTGATTATGAAGGTTCTAACGAAGGTCTTGAAACTCACGAAATTTCAGTTTTCGTAAAAGAATGTCTTTTTTGGTTCTTGTCTGAGTATTCTATATATAAAACGCTAAAATATTTATGAAACTTTTCTTCGATTTGGAACTGCACCGAATTATTTTAAACTTCATGACGTGATTATGAAGGTTCTAACGACGGTCTTAAAACTCATGAAATTTCAGTTTTCGAATAAATTTTTTTTTTTGGTTCTTATCTAGGATAAATACATCTTTTTTTTTTTAAACAAAATTTTGCGAGTTTCAAGACTTTCGTTTGGACCACCATAATCACGTGTTAAAGTGTCACATTATTCANTATGTTTTATATATATAAGGTGTTATGACACTTTCATAATACCTTAAATGTTCCAGGAATGAGTCGTTTACGTAAATAAATTATGACAAAAAAAAGAAATTAGACGGTATTTGGTAGAAAAATGTTTTCTAGGGGTGCCCGTTTAAATGGTTAAAGGATTTAGACTAGTTCGATTAAACTTACTGGAAATAATTATGTTGATAATTATGAAAATGGCTTAGGTCGAATATGTATACATATAAATTGAATTTATCAATCAGTAGGTTTTGTTAACCGATAATAGAAAGAAAAGAAACTAGAAGGCATGGTATGAACGTTTTAAGTCTACGGTCATACACGTTTAAATAATTGAACAAAACATTTAGTCTAGTTTCACCTGAAGTACATGCCCGTAATTGTAAAAAAAGTCTACGTAAAAAATCTTTAAAAAAATGAGTTTATTCCACGTCGTTATTTTTGGCGACATTGTTTCATTTATGATAAATCGCCAGCTTCGCCATGAACGTGTAATGAATTTTTTCCTGAATTCTCTAATGAAATAATTCCTGAATAAATGAAAACGTCCACTAAAAGGATTCCTTCAGACGAGTCAACATTGCAAGAGTAATGCTCGAAGCCGAACTTCGCTACTTTTGGCGACATTGTTTCATTTATAATGAATCGCAAGCTTCGCCATGAACGGGTAATGAAATTTTTCCTGTAATTCCTGAATAAATAAAAACCTCCACTAAAGGATTCCTTCAGACGAGTCAACATTGCAAGAGAAATGCTCGAAGCAGAACTTCGCTACTATTGGCGACATTGTTTCATTTATAATGAATCGCCAGCTTCGCCATGAACGTGTAATGAATTTTTTCCTGAATTCTCTAATGAAATAATTCCTGAATAAATTAAAACCTCCACTAAAGGATTCCTTCAGACGAGTCAACATTGCAAGAGAAATACTCGAAGCCGAACTTCACTACTTTTGGCGACATTATTTCATTTATAATGAATCGCAAGCTTCGCCATGAAAGTGTAATGAAATTTTTCCTGTAATTCCTGAATAAATAAATACCTCCACTAAACGTCGAATTGCTTTCCTGACCTATATAATTACTTAAAACAAACTTTTAAAGCGGCTTTTCCTTGAAGCGGCAACGCGTCTCGATGAAACTCTTTATTCCTATGTTAAAGATAATTTACTCTTTAAGAATCTCTCAAGTGTAAGCGACGTAAAAGATTATACTATTTCTATAATTAGTCAAACGTTTTGTCGAGTTCGAATATTGCCATTTTAAAGGGCTCATTTTGACGGTGTTAATACTACAGATTTTTCAAAGAACCACAGAAAAGAAGCGAAACATTTAAATTCAGTCTAAGCGTGTTATTAACCGTACTTTTATTTGTACACGTTGATATAATTATTTATCATTTTACAAAGAATCATTGAATTATGATACATTATAAAGAACCGTATTTTCGCATACACCCTCGTGTGTCATAAGTTTTCATTCATTTACGACCGCATTAAATAATTTTAAATAGTCATTTCATCAAATTATGGAAAAATTATCGAAAAAAATATTAATAGACAGCCATAATTTCCAGTAATTTAAGTTATACGTAGTTGTGGATGGTCATTTTCATGGCCACATATTCTATAAACATATGTACAAAATATAAACCATGCGGAGCAATAACTTTTTGAGGTGTCTTATAACAAATTATGAAACAAGGTATTGCGAGAAAATCGGTTTAAAAGTTTCAACAGATTCTTGTACAATTACAACATGTATCTAAAAGTATAGTTAACGAACTCGCTTCGCTGCATTTACATTCTTCATGTTTTCTCTGCATCGGTCAGAAAAATGAGTATTTTCACCCTGTCAATAGATATAAGCCCTCGTTAAGAGGCAAGGGTTCTCGAGAATGGTTTGAATTGACGATTCAAATGGTTAGAGAAGAAGTAGCGGCGTTCTCGAGAGAAAATGGCAAAATGTCCCAGCCGCGGGCCCCTTGCTCCTTGGTACGCGTTTGCATCGGGCCGCCAAGAAGGGGGCCCGGTGTTTCTTTCGTAACGTATTTATTTGAGCCCCTCCGAACCCTACACAACTACAAAAGACCTGTGCCCCAAAGATGCAGGGTAGGCTCAGCCTTGCCCCTTCTCCTTCGTCGCCGTTCCCTCCCTCTTATCCCCACTTTAAAGTTTAAAGCATTCCCCTAGGTCGGTCCCTGAGTTCACGGCATCCCCTCAAACTCAAGCTCGATCCTGAGTTTTAGCTCACGGTTACTCGGATTTTGCTTTGACAATTTGACAATCCTAGCTATCATACCTATTAACAAGTCTTGCGAGCTCCTTCCGTCCTGGTCAGGACCTTCGCTTCATTCGATGATCTTTCGGCTGCATCTTCCTGGATTTTAGACTCGTTGGAACGGTACTTGGAATAGGAATCGCAGTGGTCATTCGTCAGTGCCTAGATTAAAGACAAATGAGTGGCTGGACGTAGAAGTACGACGCAGGACTTGCTTTGACAAATTGTAATAAAAATTATCATATGTCTACGATGACAAATATCTCAGGGCAGTCAACCTCTGGTGGTTCAAGGACCTGCATCGCAGAATACGTGATAGCCTTCACTTCTGCTCCTTGTGGGTGTTTCCCAATGACGAATTCCTCACCGTATGCTACTGCGGTTATCCTGAAGTTCTCTCGGTCGAACTCGGTAATCTTCACTTTCTGATAAGAGAAGAAAGCACTCTCTTTATAAGGGTTCCCATAAATGCTGGGAAGATGCTCTGAGATAACAGAAATATAAACGCGTGCTTCCACTTAAAGCAACGATTGTGAAGTATTCTATTTCCTGGTCAACTGGAAGTTTGTACGACACATGCAAATCGAAAAGTTAAAAATTAGGCTCCGAGACTTTGAAAGAAGCGCCATTATTTTCCGATCTTTGCTAAATATCCAGGCCATCGAGGAATCAATTGTCTCTTGGGTGAAGAATTGGGATTACACTTAATATGGACATCTACGTCTAAGCAATTAAGGGACGGTCAAATGTTACTAATTACTGACGTTGTGTCTAAGAATACCATTTCATAGTTTGAAACTTATATTACGTGCACGTACTGTCAGTCCCAAAAACAGGAAAGGCATTTCAATTCCTGCTTAGAATTTACCTTAGCGACTAGGAACGGTTCAGCACAAAACATGAAGAGGAGCTCGTCAAGAAAATGATAAAGTAGGCTCTGCATGTCGTGCCCCGTAGCTTCCACTTGGTGCATTTGTCGTATCTCTACGTAGTCCAACTCCGTCATGTATCCAAACATAGCTACTCCGCATTGTTCAAACGCCTCCTGCAGCGTATCGCCCCAGGCATGTAATCTGAAACGGTTTAAAAATCTAATTTAATCCATGCAACTTACATGAAACAACGGTTAAACAGATTTTCTAGAGTTCAAAATGCAAAATCCTTCCACTGGCACAATCAAGGCAGCAGCATCCACAAAGATAACCTAAAAAATGCCATGCTCCTACCTTAGTACGTTAAAAAATTATCACTTCAAAAGAGCACAACTTGTGAAACTTACTGAATGTCCGCCGTGTGATCCAAGTCTGAAAAGCAAAAGACGCAAGTATAAGGAAAGAAATGAAAAATAAATGAAATAACGCAACCTTCTCAAAAGTTACGCGCCGGTTTTGCGTTGTATGCAGATGACGCGCAAAAAGCCGGTCCTTGCAAGTATCGCTTAATTCACTATTTACCGTACTTTTAAGGCATTTATTACTCACATTCGTACTTAATGGGTGGTATCGTGAGATCTTGATCGCTCAGATCCTCCATGATTCACTTGCAGCTGATCCCGCGCACGTGAAGATGCACGTGAACATTCGCCGGCATTGGCCGATCAGCTGATGAGCTGTCAAGTTCAGTCAATGGCGCGTTTAGTTGCTTAGCGTAATCCCTTACTACGTAGATGGCGCGCCAGACGGCTCCCACGTGGAGACGGAATCCGGTTTAAGCCGGTATTTCATTAGCGCTACCTCGACAAGCGGCGGAGCGACGAAGCGCGAATAAGACGTTCTGATTGGCTGCAAATAAATAGCAGAATAGGGGAATTTCTGCCGCACATTCTCTGCAGCCAATCCGCACCTCTTATTCGCGTTTCGTCGCTATATCGTATGGCTGCAAGCAGTAGGCCTATTCTCTAACTCGTAACGACCAGAGATGAGTTGGGAGATTGCTCACGTGCAGGGTCGCGCGATCGCACCGTGTGCTGCCCTCTGATTTCGTACGTTAGCTTTCACCGTTTTTTGCCCCCAAGGGCGGCGCAACGAATTTCTGGTAGGGGATCGCGCAATCGCGATGGCTGTGCCATCTACCAGTTGCCGTTGGCGGCTCACGTATTCGTGATGGTAATACCATGCGGCAGTTGACG
>NW_019394895.1:0-52012 GCF_000612105.2 Orussus abietinus | reverse complement strand
ACAAGCGCAAAGCGATGACGCCTCTTGATTTCTTTTCTCTTTCTTCGTACAAACCTGAAAAACTAAATAGGTGTAATGAATATCAATTAAGAGAGAGTGTAATCAGTACACGCAGGATATATTTCAACGAGTCCAGCTTGCTTGACCCCTCGATTGCAATTACCTTTGGTGGCGGTGTCAAAAGCCAAAATCCCGGGGGGGAAAAAAAAAAAATGATAAAAAAACAAGATAAGGGCAGCACGCGTAACGCGCGGCTCCTCATTTCCCGTAACGACCGTTCCTTTCCCCGAAAGTCAAAGGACTTTCCACGGTGACGGTTTTTACCGAGCGGGGCCGCGTTTTACGAAGACCGCGTCAGGTCCAGAGGAGCCGAGAGAGACGGAGCGATAGGGCGCGAAAGAGGAGAGACAAGGACGAAGCTTACGAAAGTAAAACGGGCGCCCGCGGCGGCGTAGAAAAAGGGGGCAGAAAACAAAAAAAAAAGAAAGGGGGACGAGGAAAAGAAAAAGAGAGGAAAAGAAACGACCGAGTAAAGGTACTCGACCTCGTATGGAGCGCCTTAACCACTTTCGTGGAAGGGCCGGGAGGGGAGAGATTCGGTCTCGGAGGCCCGCGGCTCCGGACAACCGTCCGCGTCGACGGCTGACAGCAGAATGGACCGGAGAATCGATGGGGCCACCTTCGACCGGGCCTCACCCCGCTCGCCCTCTCTCTCCCACTCGCGCGCCCGCCCTCGCGTCCTCTCTCTCGCTCGCCCTTCCCGGCGGCGGGTCGCCCAAAAAGATGGCTTTCAACGGAGAAAAATATTAACAATAATCATCTCACTTTTCCAATGGAAAGGTAAGGGTTACCGGTGAACTCCGGAATCTATGAGAATTGTTCCAGGTGCAAGGGAAAACGAGATGAACGATTAATACCCTCTCTTAATTGATATTCATTACACCTATTTAGTTTTTCATATTTGGATTTTTCAAAAAAATTTTTTAACTCATTGATTTCACTTTATCGACGACGATGAAATTTCTCAGCGCCTCTCGTATCAACTTAATGGAATATTTCTTCGGTTCGGTGAACAGTTTTTTCTCAATGTTAGAACGATAAAGCACTTCGAGCCGCTTTGGACGATAAACGACAAACCGCTCCCTCGAGAACAGAACTCGTGGGCGTGCTGAAAATTGGCGAGCAATTTATAAACCCGCTTTATCCATCTCGGTTTCATCGGGGGAAAAGTCGAACCCAGAGGGAGTAACCTAGGTCGGGAGAAAACACGAAGGAACCGCGGAATGCCTCGCGGCCGAGAATTTCACATCACTTTCGATTAGACCTTAACCTAGTTCGAGAATTCTGACGTCACGAGGTGAGGTTCGCACGGTCTTCGAGTTCATCGACCCGACGTACCATTATTCCGCCAATACCCAAGAAAAACCGAAAAATAATTAAGCAACATCGCACGGCGCAATATATTATATAATGATGTTTCTTTTTTTTTTTTCAAGAAAACTTATTAAGGTGAAGTGAAACGTCCTTCAAATCAATCGATTCGAATACAGCACTTTTTTTTAAGGGTATTAGACCAAACTGTCCGAAACTTTGACACGTCACTACTGATCATCTAAGAATTGTCCTGACACATTGAAAATTTGGATTTTTCGAAAGAATTTTTTAACTCAGTCCAGACCAGAATCAAAATGGCGTCGAGCTCTCATATTTCGATACTGATTTGAAGGGGGTTTCACTTCACCTTAAATGCGAGACAAAGTAATATCAGATTTTCCCTGAATCCTAAGAGAAAAATCCTAATCAGCTGTTATAGCTTAAAAAACGGAGAATTTCATCGCGCGGCTCAACGCTTTGNAGTGTTGTATGCGCTTCTTTGCCAAAACGATGGTAATATGAGGTCTCGGAGTGAAAATTTAATTGACCTGGAAATCACAGATGGCGCAGGGGGTCCCTCCGCAGTCAATTAGGGCCCCAGAAAGCATGAATCCAGAGAATTTCTGGAGTTTTGCTTCGATTTCTTGATATTTATTCTACGAAAACGACAGATGGAGTATAAAATTTGGTACAATACCCAATATAATTCGACCCAGCTGTCGATATAAAAACGAACGTCGGCAACGTAGGCATTTAGAAAAATCTTCTTTATCGACGTCGATCAAGTTCCTCGACGTGTTTCACTTCACCTTAATTGATTGCCCCTCGTAATTTCCCCGTTTTATAGGAACTGCGAGATTGAAGAAACGACCGAGCGATATTTCGAAATCGCGCACAACCACTCTCGCGTAGAAAATAATGTGAAAGCAATGCCAAGGAAGAGAAATCCCCGAAAACTTAATTCTGCAACTCGATATTTCGGAATTTCACTTCGACCGACGAGCGTGGATCGGCAAGGGATAAAAAGAGAGGAGTGCCGAAATCCGTAATCGCGTCCAATTCCGCCGATCGGGAAGCGACTTATATCCCGTGTCAGGGTAGGGAACGAATAAACAAATAAACAAGAAATCCCCGGTTCTTCGCTCGGACCCGACCGTCGAACCCGACAATTTGTCACGACCGGGTGGAACTAGGTTTACGACTGCATCTCGCGACTCTCGGGAGATGCCTCGCCCCGAGGATGCTGGCCTGGACCGCCTCCGGGCAGGAAAGGAGAGAAGGGAGGAAAAAAGCAAAAGTCGTATCCGAGGATCCTCGAGGAGCGATGCAGGTCAATTTGCGGATACGCACTAAGAGAGAAGATCTTGAATCGCTGCAAAGATCACGATTCGGATTTCAACGTCAAAATCGGCGATTCTTTTAAATAATCACCGTCACATCACTTACAGAGTGCTAATTTCCATGTATATAAAGCTGGAATTGCCACTTTAGCACAATTCAATGAAATTTGTTGCAACATTTATTGCTAATTCATTGCTATTTTATTGCACAAGAAAAAAAATGTGTGGCTCCTGTACTTTTCCGATAAATGGTGGCGATGTCTGCTTTATATAAAGCTAGCACTGCCGCAATAAAAAACAATTATTAAGTAAATGTTCATCGACGAATTTATTGCTAATTAATTGCTCGCAGAAAATCNACGTTCGGAATCGTTGTCCCCGTGAGGCCCTGCAAAATCGCTGGAGTGGTGAGCGCCCTTAAGATCCTATCGTCCGAATTTATCAAACGGGTCTTCCGGTCTCTGGACTTCCTCTCTCGGGTCCCCTGATCCTAGAGAATTTTCAAGGGGAGAACCACTTTTATAGCGACGATTTAAAAGAAAAGATGATTATTCCTCTAATGTACAAAACATTCGTTTGAAAATTTTCGTAATGAAATATTTCTCGGGATCGATGAAACTATATATATATATATATTTTTTTTTTCCTTTCTTTTCGTTTTAGGGCTACGTGAAAAACAAGGGAAGGCCTCGATTGCCCAAACGCACCGATTTAATTCCATTTGGCCCTCTCGATCGCATTGATCGATCGTGCCGATCGAGTAATCTCGCTACTCGCACGCCCCGATTTCACGCGCACTCTGCAATCGATTGGCGCGCCGCCTATTCATTATCCGGGGATCTAGGCGCAAATTTACCGACTATTAGAGTCCCGGCCTCCTTTTAGGAATCGAAAATCGAGATGCCCCCCTTAGACAGGGAAAACGCTTCGCAAAATTCCCGCCTGGAAGCCGCGGCCACGCCTCCACATATTGTCTCTTTTTTTTTTTCCTTTCCTTGATCTCATAATCCGATCGGACCCTTCCCATAAACTCGCGAATAAATTTCCTCATCGCATCGAATTTCCCTTTTGGAGGCAATTCCCGTAACAAAATATACGAATAAACATCCTCTACGTAGGGGATCTTTTTTCTTCTTCTAACAACTGCCATCGGAAAACCAACGGATAAATATCTTATTTATACGAAATTATATATAATAACGAACATCGGACGCGAGACATTTTTTTTTTTTATGTGCCCACTCATTCTCTTAATTAAATCCCTATCTTGGATCAGAGCTTAACCTTATCGAGGCGTATCAAAGTGGCCCAATATTTCCCAGAACATTCTTCCCGCGTTAATTCCTTCGAATGCGATAAATCGAGAAGTACCAACCCGGAGACTTTTATCGGAGTCGACGCGTGGGCGCCCTTCCGCGGACTAATCGCGACTGATAGAGTGATCGCGCGCGACCGAAGAGTCGACAGACGGCGCGCGCCGATTGGCCGGCCGTCAGCCAATCAGCGGGCTCGCGGCGCAGCGTCCGCCCGCCCATTGGTGCGATTGATCAGCCAATCGGAACACTCGCGGCGGAGCAACGGCGCGCTCCGATTGGCCGGCCGTCAGCCAATCAGCGGGCTCGCAGCGCAGCGTCCGCCCGCCCATTGGTGCGATTGATCAGCCAATCGGAACACTCCCGGCCGAGCAACGGCGCGCTCCGATTGGCCGGCCGTCAGCCAATCAGCGGGCTCGCCGCGCAGCGTCGGCCCGCCCATTGGCGCGATTGATCAGCCAATCGGAACACTCGCGGCGGAGCAACGGCGCGCTCCGATTGGCCGGCCGTCAGCCAATAGGATGGCGCGAGGCTGTCGAGCCGCGACACGTCTAATAACTCGAGGCGCCTCTTTCGAGCGACGCTACTTAACGCCAAATCGATCCGGCCGAACGTGATTGATGGCGATTTTATTGCGCCCGCTTTACGACCAACCACCCGACGCGCAATCTTCATTCCCGTAATCGATCTAACAAGCTACCGCGGAATAACAACTGACAAACGCGCCTGGGATGTTTACGAGCTGCAATGCCGCGTTACCTGTGGACGTAAGGTGACGTGAAACCCCCTTCAAATCAGTCGATTCTAATACAACACTTTTTCGTTAAGGGTATTCGACCAAACTGTCCGAAAATTTGAAACGCCACTGTTGGTATCTAACCCGCGATAGGTAAATAAATTTCTGATGAAAAATGAAATGTGAGTTTCAGGACCTACTTTAGGGCCTCCTGCTGACTCTTTCGTATCACCATACTCAGCATACCATCTTAACAATGATATCACCTTAAGGTGATATGAAAGAGTCAGCCTATAAGTATCCGACAAGATAAAATCGTTGGGGAATGTATTCTCCGAATGGGTGGTACCGATTCGTTTCAAATTTCACCACGTGAATATGAAGGCCCTAAAGTAGGTCCTGAAACTCGTGAAATTTCATTTTCCATAAAAAATGAATTTTCCATAAAAAAAATAATTTTCCATAAAAAAATAATTTTCCATAAAAAATTCATTCACCTATCATGGGCTAGAACCAACATGGTGTGAGAATCGAAAATGAAGAGTTTCGGGACCTAGCTCGAATAATTTAGAATACTATAGAAATGGAATATTAGAGAGTCAGATGGGAAAATATGGGAGAATATGGAAAATATGGAAAATACTTTCACCAGCGATCGCAAGAGAATCCTGGCTTGTCCCGTGGCTAACGCGTGTTTTTAGTCCCTCGTTTTTACTCATTCTTTACCTCGGGTGAGAGTAAAAGCGAGCGGATATTCCCATTGACGCATTTGTATGCACCGGGTGTACGTACTCCAACTACTCGATTTGCAGACGGCCTACGTCTACGCCGTGTTTACGTGCGTTCTCGACAAAGGAGAATCGAGAGTGCGTAAACTCCTAACGATTCCGCCGATCGTAAATGCTCGCCAGGCCTCGTAAAACGGTTTCGAATTTAGCGCGCGAGCGCGGCTCCAGGGGAAATGATAGGCGCCGCTCCAGAGGAAATCGCCGAGCGCCCGTGCGCATGCGTGCCGCTAGGAAATTTGCCGAGCGAAATTTTCTTCCGAGACCGACTGCGAAAGTTCGCGTTATGGACACCTTTGATCTAGAAACCCATCGGAGGAAAGAAATGTTTGAGCTTGATCGTAACGTCGGTGAAACACGGCTCCAGGGGAAATGGCGCGGCCTGATCAGCCGATTTAAAATCCTTCGGACAGCAGGGCAAATAAATTTTTTTTTTCTTCTTCCTCATTTAAAATGAACTCGCAGACCCATTTTAAAGACTTTCTAAATCCAAAAATTCAATTCCTGAATTTAACGCCTGAATGAAAAACATTCTCTGAACACGGCTCCAAGGGAACTGGTGCGATCAGCTGATCGACCGCAATCTTTTCTAATTTCAAACCCTTCGAATAACAGGACAAATAAATTTCTCCTCACTATGTAGGTTCAACTCGGACCCTATTTAAAGATATCCTAATATAAGAAATTCAATTTTTAATTTAATCTCTCAATAAGAAAATCTTTCTCGAGCGCGGCCCCTACGAAGTCNGCAATAGAAACCAATTATTAAGTAAATGTTCATCGACGAATTACATGCAAGAATTTATTGCTAATTAATTGCTCGCAGAAAATCCAAATTTCAATTTTTTTCCTCACCCCTAAAAGGACCCTATTTAAAGATATCCTAATATAAGAAATTCAATTTTTAATTTAATCTCTCAATAAGAAAATCTTTCTCGAGCGCGGCCCCTACGAAGTCACGTGACCCGATCAGCTGATCAAGGGCCAGCCCCGGCCGCGCTCTTTTTCATCTCGGAATACCGGAGATATCGGCTCGAGGTAAGTGCGTGCACCTCTGGAGGCCGCCTCGGGGCGGTCGTCGCGAAATCGCGTGCGATTCGCGCGCAAATTAACGGGAAGCAATCCCCACCGTTGGGAATAATTTGCGGCGACGGAACGTTCCGCGACATGACCGGAGGGGAAACGGGAGAGATATATCGGAGCCCCTGTAAAAGGAATTCATACGCGTTTCCCGCCGCGCTGTAATTCCGCGCGGTTCTCTGTCTTCGCGGTGAAGAAAAGAAGAGGAGGAGAGAGAGAGAAAAAAAAGAAAAAGCGCTTTGGCGGATTTTTTCCCGCAAGGTCCCCCCCGCTCGTCTCGGAGCGTTTCCTCCTCGGCGAGCACGCGCGCTTTATGCTCGGCCGGGAACAAGTTCGCGCCCACTTGTCGGCCGATTTTCCTCTTTCCTCCTTCTCCCTCTCTTTTCTCTTTTTCCCTCCCCTTTCGGAGCCCTCACCACGAGGAGACAGACGCGACGAAACCTCGAGTTCAACGCGGAAACCGGAAGGCTAGATTTTAAACGGTGCCTCGAAATGATGAGGAATCTCGGAAGAGTGGGAAATGATACACCGAACGATAATAAGGTACTCCGGGAAGAGGTCCCAATTAAGGTGAAGTGAAACCCCCTTCAAATCAGTCGAGTCGAATACAACACTTTGATTTAAGGGTATTTGACCAAACTGTCCGAAACTTTGACACGTCACTACTGATCATCTAAGAATTGTCCTGACACATTGAAAATCCAAAAATTCAATTCCTGAATTTAACGCCTGAATGAAAAACATTCTCTGAACACGGCTCCAAGGGAAATGGTGCGATCAGCTGATCGACCGCAATCTTTTCTAATTTCGAACCCTTCGAATAACAGGACAAATAAATTTCTCCTCATTTTGTAGGCTCAACTCGGACCCTATTTAAAGATATCCTAATATAAGAAATTCAATTTTTAATTTAATCTCTCAATAAGAAAATCTTTTATCGAGCGCGGCCTGATCAGCCGATTTAAAATCCTTCGGACAGCAGGGGAAATACATTTTTTTTTTCTTCTTCCTCATTTAAAATGAACTCGCGGACCCATTTTAAAGACTTTCTAAATCCAAAAATTCAATTCCTGAATTTAACGCCTGAATGAAAAACATTCTCTGAACACGGCTCCAAGGGAAATGGTGCGATCAGCTGATCGACCGCAATCTTTTCTAATTTCAAACCCTTCGAATAACAGGACAAATAAATTTCTCCTCACTATGTAGGTTCAACTCGGACCCTATTTAAAGATATCCTAATATAAGAAATTCAATTTTTAATTTAATCTCTCAATAAGAAAATCTTTCTCGAGCGCGGCCCCTACGAAGTCACGTGACCCGATCAGCTGATCAAGGGCCAGCCCCGGCCGCGCTCTTTTTCATCTCGGAATACCGGAGATATCGGCTCGAGGTAAGTGCGTGCACCTCTGGAGGCCGCCTCGGGGCGGTCGTCGCGAAATCGCGTGCGATTCGCGCGCAAATTAACGGGAAGCAATCCCCACCGTTGGGAATAATTTGCGGCGACGGAACGTTCCGCGACATGACCGGAGGGGAAACGGGAGAGATATATCGGAGCCCCTGTAAAAGGAATTCATACGCGTTTCCCGCCGCGCTGTAATTCCGCGCGGTTCTCTGTCTTCGCGGTGAAGAAAAGAAGAGGAGGAGAGAGAGAGAAAAAAAAGAAAAAGCGCTTTGNCCTTTCCCGTCAATTCCATAAATCCACCCACGTGACTCGGCAAGTAAAGAAATGCAAAAAAATCCCAATTTCCTCGGTACATCAAATTCCATCAATTTCGCCGCGATTTTCGGGTGCAGCGACCGTCTCAGCGAAAGGGGTCATCGCCTGTACAAAGATCGTCATCACGTCGCAAAACGACCTTTCCGGTCAATTCCATAAATCCACCCACGTGACTCGGCAAGTAAAAAAAAAATGCAAAAAAGCCCAATTTCGTCCATACATTAGTCTCAGCGAAAGGGGTCATCGCCTGTGCAGATATCGTCATCACGTCGCAAAACGTCTTTTCCCATCAATTCCATAAATCCACCCACGTGACTCGGCAAGTAAAAAAAAAAAAACGCAAAAAATCCCAATTTCCTTGATACATCAAATTCCATCAATTTCGCCGCGATTTTCGGGTGCAGCGACCGTCTCCGCGAAAGGGGTCATCGCCTGTCCAAAGATCGTCATCGTCCCCGCTCGGTTTCCAGCGGCGAGAATTCCAGCCCCCCTAGCCGTGTTATTTTTCTCCTGGTTTACGCATAAACAGGCCGCGACCGGCCGAATGACCATTGGGCAGTGATTTATTCCGGGTTATTGTCCCGCGCGGGCTTTTTGTCCCGCTGGTGCACCGTCGCGCGTGCACCGCGCATGCGCCGCCGCTGCCTATACGTATGCACCGAGCTCCCGTGCATCCAAAAGGGCAAGAACTCTCGTGGACCACTGGGCCTCGACGTACGACATTACTCAGCCGGCGAGTTCGCCTTTTTCTCCCGACGATGCCTACCGGGTGTTCCTGGAATCCCGATATTCCCTCAAGGTACACGCAAGTGCAGGTTAGCCCTTAACGGTGACACTTTTTTTTTTTTTTTCCCCCCAGAAAATCCCCGTATGCGTAATTATAATCAAACGATACCAATCAACGGATACCCGTCCATCGCGGAGTAAATCCATTTTCACGCAATAATTACGCGCTGGAATAATCGATCGTTGCGGAAAGTCATTATTTCACACGATCGGCTTCACCTAATAAAAACATCTCGAAAATCCCGATTTCAGTCATTGAAATCACTCGACGAATTCTCACTCGGTGAAAGGACCGTGTTGACTTTGTTTTTTTTTTTTTTTTCTCGAAAAAATTCGGGCTCAACTCCCCGGGTGCATGTAAGTGCAGGGTGGTTAGCCCTTCAATAGTTTAATTTTTTTTCCCCATCAAAGTCCCTATCCGAGTAATTAATAATCAACCGAGGACGATTATACTCGTCCATCGCAGAAGAAATACAACCGTACATACATTCCCGCAATAATTACGCATTATAGTAAGCAATAATTGCAAAAAGTAATTTTCTTCAAACACTAGAATTTACTTAATAATCGCGAATAAAACGTTAAAAAAAAAGGGAAAAAAAACTGGCCTCCTTCGGGTTTATTTTCGGTAGAAGGTCCGACAGGTTTCTTTTGTCTCTTTTTGGAGAAAAAAAAAATATGTATATATAGGCGGTTTCTTAACCCCCTGGGTGCTACACAGGTGCATCGCGGCGCGCACAGGTGGGCGCACCTGCCCTCGCCCGTGTGTCCGCTCGAAATTAATCAAACAAACCGTAATAACAGAGAGTGTACCGGACTCGACACCTCCGAGACGAGGAAAGGAAAAAAAAAAGAAAGGAAAAGGAGGAAAAAAAATAAATAAATGATAGGTGCAGCTCCGCTCTTGCAACCCGCCCGCGATGCACCGAGCGCATCCCACGTGTATCCCTCCGTAGGTGATAATAATTTTTCGCGACATTTGAGGACTAGAGGTAAAATATTTACGTATTAATTAACCCTCTCGACCGACTCGAATGAATAGGACCCAACGATTTCGGAACGATGACAATTTATTCGAATTGATCGCAGTGAAAGAATTATTTCTGGAATTTACAAGGTATCTCTTTGAGTGCCATTCAATGAATAAGTTCGCCTCGGTTCGATGAATTGTATTTCTCTGAGCGTATATACACGGACGGAAGCAATATGAATAAAACATTTAGACACTCCTGGATTAAACGAAAATATCCCAGGCAATTTTTAAGGTTCCTTTCTTATTCCCGCGATTATAAATTAATTATATTATCGGAGGATGATGTCACGGACAAGTGCATAGGTAGGCGATGTAGAGGGGCGAATGTGGTGCATGTTAATGCATCTTACCTCCTTGGTACCCCGAAGAACCTCGTTTCGTTCAATTGACTTATACAGAGATTAGAGCTTTACCGTTATCGAAAACCTCCGTACAAGACTCGCCGTTTAAGGCGAAGTGAAACACCCTTCAGATCAGTCGATCTGAATAAAACACTTTTTTCTAAGGGTATTAGACCAAACTGTCCGAAACTTTGATACGTCACTCCTTATTGTACGAAAACGACAGGTGGAATATGCCATTTGGTACGATACACAATATAATTCGACTCAGCTGTCAATATAAAAACGAACGTTGGCAATGTAGGCATTTAGAAAAATCTTCTTTATCGACGTCGACCAAGTTCCTCGACGTGTTTCACTTCACCTTAACGAACCTATCCGAGCGTTTCTCGCAAGATCATTTACGAGGTAGTAAGATATTGCCTTTAGGAATATCTGGGCCATTCGAGGACCTTTTCGATTACGCGGCGATTCGCCGAGATGATTTACATCTTTATTCTGCCAGAGGTATCGAAACTTGGAGCCCGACGGAATTATTCAAGTGTTTATTCTTCCGGAGAAGTATCGAAATTTTCGTTCCACCGGAATTACCTAAGAATGTCAATTGCGTCGAAATTATTTACATTTTCATTCCACCAACAACTCCGAGATTGGAGGTAAAAAATGAACTTCGCTACATTTTCGCTTCGTAATCAGTCCCTGAGCAAAGAAATCCACTTTTCGACGCTCCGTACGAGCGAAATATCTCGACATGAAATCAGAATGTAAAAAAACGGACTTATTTCGTAATGTCGCTTCAAGTACCCTTTATCAGGCCAACAATAAGTATGTCGCATGATTAGATGGAAAACAACTTCCTTATCACGCTTTCGGTGAAACACGAAATACCTCGATAGATTGAGCTCGTTGAAATTGACGAAATTAATTTTAGGTATCAGTCATATCGAGTCATATCATTGGCTTAGATAAAGCGCCGACGTCGGCTAATTACGTCGAATCGATAACCGTCAAAAACGATTTCGCTTGAGACATAAAAAAAAAAGAAAAAAAAATGTATCTTAAATTATATCCGGGGATTTTAATAAATTCCAAAAATTTTTATACTGTATTTCGGGTTAGTTCATTGGAACATCGAGAAATGGGAATATTTTAACTAGGACTTTCCTTAAAATAAGAAATAATAATCGGTGTCACCGAAGACTGAGTCATCAGCTGGTAATCAACCTTTTCTTTCTACGAGCAAACTTTACCGAGAAAGTGACAAGGTGCAATGCGATGTACCTCGAGAGCTCGTTAAATTAACGAACCGCAATGACTGCCCGGTGGGAATGATCGTAATTATACATCTGCAAGACCTACTGCACCCGATTCAAAAAGCTAACCTGATTATGCTTCGCGGAATGTATTTTCCCGCTAATTCGAGAAATTCCCAACTACGAAGAAGGCACTTTCCCTTTCTCTCTCAGTTTTTCTTAATTTTGCACAATACGAACTGCTCGAGAAAAAGAGAGGCGCGAGATTCAAAACCTAACCCGATCAAGTTAGACGAAAGATAAAGCCTTATTAATCAATGAATTACTTAATATTCACGGCATTTTTATACTCCGGATTAGTCGCGAAAAAACTGACATGTTAAAAAAATTTGACACGAAATTGCCCCAAGAACTGCAATTTCGCTTAAATTCCAGTAATTTAGGACGAAAAAATGAAGTGAAGATTAAAGGTACGAAAAAGTCTAAAATCCACCGATTTATCGATGACATTTCGGGAAGTGTATACTTTCGCGCCAATTGAGGGAAAAAAAAAGAAAAAAGAAAAAAGAAAAAGCTTTCTGAGTAACTACCGAACTTGGAATTTTCCGCCGTAACTCAAGCGAGTAAAATAATCATCTATATAAAGCTGGAATTGCCACTTTAGCACAATTCAATAAAATTTGTTGCAAAATTTATTGCTAATTCATTGCTATTTTATTGCACAAGAAAAAAATTTGTTGCTCCTATACTTTTCCGAAAAATGGTGGCGATGTCAGCTTTATATAAAGCTAGCACTGCCGCAATAAAAAACAATTATTAAGTAAATGTTCATCGACGAATTTATTGCTAATTAATTGCTCGCAGAAAATCCAAATTTCAATTTTTTTCCTCACCCCTAAAAGGGGTGAATCGCGAACCCTAGTGCTGATCGCAGGGCAGAAAGATGAAAGACATGGGAGAATCGAACTATTTCTTCACGTGGAAATTAATTGCCCCGAGAAGAACCAATATCTTTGTAGAAATACAATTTTCAAACCTACATTAATTAGCGATTAATTCCCACGTAAACAAATAGTTCGATTCTCCCATGTTTTTCATGTTTCTGTCCCGCGATCATCACAAGGGTTGGCGATTCACCCCTTTAGGGGTGAGCAAAAAAATTGAAATTTGGTTTTTCTGCGAGCAATTAATTAGCAATATATTCGCCGATGAACATTTACTTAACAATTGTTTTTTATTGCGGCAGTGCTAGCTTTATATAAAGCTGACGTCGCCACCATTTTTCGGAAAAGTATAGGAGCCACCAATTTTTCTCTTGTGCAATAAAATAGCAATGAATTTATATACATAAAATATTCCAACAAGGAGGGGGGGAAATATCCGGAAAAGGCATTGGTCGATAGTTTCCGTTTTGAGTTCGTCAAAGTCGTAATGATTTGTCGGCACGGGAGAAAGGAAAGCCCCAGAGGGGTGGCGTTCGTATTGATTTCTTAGAGGGTTGCTTTGCGGAGGAGCTTACAAGGGCTTGTTTAGACGACCAACCCGAAACGCGAAATCTCGCCCTAAGATCGTGCCCAAAATTCGAACTAATTCCTGAATTAACGGCCGGGACGTAATAACACGTGCGACTGACAACGACGTAACAAGGTCCAAAACCGCGATGTCTCCTTTGAGATCGTCCTTCGCTTTGAAAGAGCCGAATTGGTCGATTGCGAAAAAAAAATTCAAGGTTGGAAAATGGACGCGCTAATTGGAAATCATTGGTCAATGGGATGACTCCTCTCCGCGGTAAAAGGAAAGATAGAAAAATCATCTCATCACCGGACATTTATGGACTGATTCGATTTGTCAAAAGTATCGGTAAAAAAGCTCGTCTTCCTTCGCGGTTAAAGAGCCAATTAAAACGATTAGAAAAATTGCTCGCTAACGACTTCATTGATAAAGGATGTATTTCACAAAATTACCCTTTCCTGGTGGTATTAAAAGGATCTGATTTCGTGATGGAATCATTAGTTTAAACAAATAAGTTAATTCCACTTAATCGTCCCCTCCAACTTAATATCCTTAAAATTCCTCGAGAAACGTGAAATTTCAATACTCGCTCCCCTCGGAACGGTATCGCGATGTAAACACCGGAAGACGCGACATCGCATTGTTTGCTGTATCTCGGCCTCTCGGAATTTCGAAAACAACAGCTCCTCGCAAATCAGCTATCCTTCAAGTCATAAAATAATTCAGGGTCCTAGTTCGTTTTTTTTTTCCCTCTAATTCTGGTCATCAGTTTCACGTTCACTTTCAGTCGCTATGCCTACAGCAAAAGTACAAAAATCTCAATAAAAAGTATAAATATTTAGAAAAATATTCCAGCGAAGAAATTCACCTTTTTCCAGGGAAAAAAAAAAAAAAGAGTGGCCGAGGTCCAAAGGAATTTTTTCCGGTCACCCTTCGAGTATTGATCGTGGTCGAAGATGTTTAACCTTGGACCCATTGCCGAGCTTACTTTGCTTGTAAAACGGTTAGAATCGGCGAATAGAAAACTCACCACCGAGTCAGGACGTGACCGGAAAAACAGAGAAAATCCGCCCGCGCTCTTAATAATAATATATAATAATAATAGTGATAATAATACATGTAATATCTCTCCATCCTGGAAAAGTAGAGGTTAGAATCGGCGAAACCAAAACTCACCACCGAGTCAAGATGTGAGTAGAAAAACAGAGCAGATCCGACTACGCTTCTAATAATACTAATAATAAATAAATATATCTCTCCATCCTTGAAAGAAAGGTTAGAATCAACGAATACGAAACTCACCACCGAGTCAGGATGTAAGTGGTAAAACCGAGTAAATCCGACCGCGCTCCTCTTCGGCGCCCCCTGGTCCACCCTTGCACTTGCACGGTCACGAGACAAGTCGCGACTGGGGAGCACTTAGCACACAACACACGCGCACGTATATCGCCGGCGAGGACACGAGTCGATGCCGCACTGCGAGCGCGCGGCGCTCCTCTCGGGACGCGGCGAGGACCTCCCGCGTACGGGCGACGCGAACCTTCGCATTGACAACCTCGCGCCACGGTCTCGCGCTCCGGACTGAGCGCCGGCCCGGAGACGCGGCCGCGCAGCTCGCAGCGCGCCGCTCACAGCGCCGCCGGGCGGCGCACGCGCGAACTACGCCCCGCGCGAGCCGGATCGATTATTCCGTTATTTACGACGTTCGAATTCTCCCGACGGTTTTATTGTCAAACTCCTCGAATGGCGGAAGCGCGTTGACATTCTACCTAATGTGAGAGTGAAAATTACTATTGTCATTTGTTATCATTTTGAGGGCGTTTCTAATTTTACGACGTTTGTGATAGCCATTGTATTTCAATTTTTGAAAATGTTTCTATAAAAAGTGAAATTTTGTGGGGACAGGACGTTTTTTTATAGTCCCCACGTTCTATTTCTTTTATGCATCTAGAAGTATATGTATGATATCAGTTCTAGTGTTAAAGAGGGATTGATAATGTGGTAGAAAGTGAAGCTGTTACTCCTTTCTGGAAATTGTTCGAATTCCAATCTTGGGTTTTAGTCGGTTTAAAGGGGCGCACTTTCTCTCTTGAGGCCTGGGGATAAATTTAAGTGAAATGGAAGATTGGGTACGTATTTGTATATTTCTTGCAGGGATTAAGATACGACCAGGATTTATGTGGAAACCATTTATTCCGGTTTTGTAAGGAAACACTCATTATGTATAAAATGGTTTTTATTGGATTCTACACAGACCCTTCTGTTGGAGAAATGTAGGTATTACATAATTTGTATTAGATTTGTATAAAGCGGTGATTGTTTGGAAAGACTCGTTCTTTGAGTGCGAAATAACCGAATTTGAAAATGGAATAGGAATATGAAGTACAGGACGTATAAAATTTCAAGACGGAAAGAAATAAAAAAGAAATATTCTTTATTTATCCTGAAGACTCCGTGAAATTTGAAAATAAATAAGATAAAAGATCCTTAGCCAAATTCATACAATTTAACAAAAGAAATGGAGTTAGCATCCGGATGTTTCCTTCCCAAATAATTACCGCCCTTTAACAATGCATATAGGATTTTACAAACATTGCATAACAGAAATGAGGTCACTCAATATTCATTCTGAACGGTAGAATAATTAAAGCTATCCGACTCGTCTGTAAAATCGAATTATTTTTCGGTTTTTAGCCACCTCGAATTTATACCAATTGAAAATTTGATTTTTTTTGACTCATAAGAGTCGACTTTGTACAAATTGATGATTGGACTTTTTTCAACTATCAAGACTTGATTTCATACAAATTGTCGATTCGATTTTCTTTAACTCTCTTGGCTTTTTACAAATTGATAATTTGACTATTTTTTCGAATCTTCTTCAGGCCTGACTTTTCTCTTCCGCGTTGGTGCACAAATTTCGCTGGCTGGTAAAATGCACATTAAATATAGATAAAAGGTACAAAGAGGGAAACCTTGTATCCCGAACGACGGAATATGCACACAGGTTTGAGAAAACCACAGGGTACAGCACATATGCATTCCGAACAACGTTAAGGAGGACCCAGACGTTGAAAATTATAGGGCAGCTCTCGAAAACTACGAAAGGGAGGATTAAAATACCCGGTAACTATGGAAAGGAGGACCCAAACTACGCTAACCGAAGTGTGAAATATTACATAAATTGCGGAAATCAGAAATCGAGGAAAAAGTTTCGCTGGACATTTATACCGAAAGAGAAAAAAAGAAAAATTACTCCTCTGACGTTTCATACGTCAAATATTAAATATCACCATAAATCAACCCCGAACCTTGATAAATATCCCTCCTAAATAGTTTCGAATATCCTGGAACTCTATTACAAGGATTTAAAAAAAAAAGTTATACTGAGGAAATTGCACTGATAATTTTTAGGAGAAAATGTTAATCCGGCAAACTTTTCAGAATAACATCAATCAATTCAATTGAACAAACCAGTTGGATAGCTGTTCGACTCGCTTCAACTTAACGAAGAATTACACAATTGTCAAGGGAAATATTTTATTTCTTACAGAATTCGCCAGTATACAAATTTAATCAGGACGCGTGAAGAACAACCAACGAGGAAGCTCATAAATATTCCTCAAGGGTGAGTGAAACTCTTTTCAAAATTCATTGCCATTAAGAATGATTGATCATCGATAAGAACATGTCCAGGTTTTGCCAGTCTATTAACAAATTCCACGAAAATTAAGGTGTTATGAAAAGGCCATTCTATACATGAAACGTCAAAATATGTATAAAACTATTATCCAAATAGAGTGCATCGAATAATTTGAAACTTTAACCCGTGATTATGGAGGTCCTATCAACTGTCTTAAACCTCAGGAAATTTAATTTCCCGAAAAAAAAATCCTTTTTTTAATTTTTGTCCGAGGCATATAAACCATTTTTTGTTTTCTTCGTAAAATAAAGTTTCACGAGTTTCAAGAGCTTCATTAGAACCTCCATGATCGTATGTAAAATTTTCAAACGATCCCTTCCAATTCTGAGGAACGTTTTATAAATATTTTTATACATTTTTTACATGTATATGACACTTTCGTAACACCTTAAAGCGACATCTCCATCTAATCTACGGAGAAGATGAGACTCGCAAGTTCTGAAGCCTCCGAGGGAAATTTTCTGGGACGCCTAACTTTCCAAAAAGCATATTTTTCCTCGAACTTTTGACTGCAGAAGTTGGCGTTGGAAAATCGAGCGACATTACGTGAAAACCTCAAAAAGCTCGGAAGTAAAAAGGCCCGGCGGGGAAGTTTCCGCCAGTTTTCCGAGAGAAACTGAAAAAGAGATACCAAAAGTGCCTTCTAGAGAGGGCCGGAAATGTGTAAAAAGCGTGAAAGACGTAAAAAGTGTAAAAGGAATTGCAAAGCTGTCTACAAAGACGCCTCCTCTCTCCTCGGTGCGCTCGCCGATGAAACTTTGCCGATTAACAAGTCGCGTCCCTGCACCTTGATCAGACGTTTTAATTAAACGACTCCCGGTCTTCAGCATGTCTATTAAATCACCTCGAAATACCCCGCCGAACACCGGGAAGAACCGAAGACAGCCGAACGAAACCCGTTCTAATATTTCCAGTCTTGAATAACCGCACTATGGTTGTCCTAGGTCATATCCATAGGATGAAAATTTGTCCTATGGAAAAAAAAAAACAAAAAAAAACCACATTAAGATTATACGAAAGAGTCACTCTATATATATATATATATATATATAAAACGTTAAAATATTTATAAAACTTACCATCAAACAGGGTGTACCGAATAATTTTCAACTCGATAATCAGGTATTAAAGTTTCAAATTATTTGGTTCACCCGGTTTGGAGACAAGTTTTATAGATATTTTGACGATTTTATATACATGTTATACTTTCATATCACGTTAACTTATTGGAGTTGAATTTTACCCGAAGAGGGGAATAATTTTTTATAATTTTAGTTCGAAGTATCTCTTTGGACTCTTTCACGACAATATATTTTCCAGATTTCCGACGACACTGGGATTGAAAAATGGAAAATGGGAATAGCTAAAATTATCTTAGGACTTCGTTCCGAGTCGTTACGGTACGTACCGTAACTATGTGCACTGTGGTTATCCGCACATGCACGTGCTCGTACTTCTACGTGTTCTTGCACCCAATCGAGGTTTCCGAGTCGCTATCCGAAGCCTCTATAACCATTATCTTATATTCTGCCAAGACGGAGTTTTATTCCGATAGCCTTGATGTTCTAAATTCCAACAGTTAATGCGTTAGAATTGTTCCCTTGTGATAACAGCGACGATACGTGGTGTCAAAGAGAATAACAATTCTCTAAAATGCGTAAATCCCGAATCAAAATTAATCACGAAGATTTGCATATTATTCGGAACGTTAATCATAAAAGGTAACGCGAACGTAACCTTAATTTTGTTAAACACCATTAATTGTAATTTTTGTTAGAAGGGACCCTCCTTCACCCCCGCCATGCCATCGACCAATTTTTGGCGGACCATTTGCGACAGCCTCACTTTTAGTGTTAAAAGAAGAACAAATTGGTTTATCCATTTTAACAATGTAAAAGTAAAGTACAGGTCTTACTCTTTAATTTTTAATCCCTTAATATTGCCTTCGATTAAATCTCAATTTGATAAACAATTACCGTTAACGTGGTCACCTTATAGACATTTAAGGTGACACGAAAATGGCATTTGAAGGGCAGTTTTTTATGGCACTTTTCTCCGAAATGGGTGCATCGAATCATTAACAATTTCATCACATGAGTATTATTACAGATTCTCCAGTACCACAGCGTTCTAAATTGTCACACAATTGTCCTGACCATATCAGAGTCTTCAATAATTGGATCTCAATCGAAATATGAGAGCTGACGTCATTTTGATTCTAATCTGGGCTAAGTTAGAAGATTTTTCTTAAAAAATCGAAATTTTCAGTGTCGGGATAATTCCTAGGTGCTCACGAGTGTCAAAGTTTCGGACGGTTCTATCCAATACCCTTAAAAAAAAAAAAGTGTTGTATTGGAATCGACTGATTTCAGGTTAATCGACGTCGATAAAGAAGATTTTTCTAAATGCCTACGTCGCCGACGTTCGTTTTTATATCGACAGCTATGTCGAATTATATTGGGTATTGTACCAAATGTCATACTCCACCTGTCGTTTTCGTACAATAATTATCAAGAAATCGAAGTAAAACTCTAGAAATCCTCTGGATTCATGCTTTCTGGGGCCCTAATTGACTGCAGAGGGACCCCCTGCGCCATCTGTGATTTCCAGGTCAATTAAATTTTCACTCCGAGACCTCGTATTACCATCGTTTCAGCATAGAAGCGTAAACAACACTTTTTTTGCCCTTATCCCGTTCAAATGTGAGTTTATCGACTAACAAAGTGTTGTAAATTGTCGTAAAATTGTCCTGACCCTTTCGATTCTCATATCAGAGCCTTCGGTAATTATATACTGATCGAAATATGAGAGATCGACGCCATCTTGGTTCTGGTCTGGGCTGAGTTAAAAAATTCTTTTGAAAAATCCAAATTTTGAATGTGTCAGGACAATTCTTAGATGATCAGGAGTGATGTGTCAAAATTTCGGATAGTTTGGTCCAATACCCTTAAAAAAAAGTGTTGTATTAGAATCGACTGATTTCAGGGGAGTTTCACATCACCTTAAGTAGCCAAAGCGAATCGGTTAGTCGTCCCGCGATATGATCTTGGGAACGACATGTCCTTAACTGTAAACCGACTCGCTGGTCCTCGCCGCCGGTAAGAAACGGATCACTTAAGGCCCCATTGCCATTCCCAGTCCCATTGCCGCGAACCGGGCCCCTGGCGAACTGTATTTCCCGCTCCCTCGAGTAAATCAACAATCGGCAACGATCGGCCGCCTCTCGCTGATTACCGGGGCGGCTTTTTCCCTGCGTTTCTTACGCTGCGGGCGAAATTATCCCGGAACGGCGATCGGCTTTGAGGTTACGGTGAGCGTCTTCGGCGCGCCTGCGCGGAAATAAATTCGAGTTTTCGAGGGAACCTTAAGGTGAAGTGAAACCCCCTTCAAATCAGTCGAGTCGAATACAACACTTTTTTTTAAGAGTATTAGACCAAACTGTCCGAAACTTTGACACGTCACTTCTGATCATCTAAGAATTGTCCTGGCACATTCAAATTTTGGATTTTTTAACAAAATTTTTTTACTCAGCCCAGACCAGAACCAAAGTGGCGTCGAGCTCTCATATTTCGATCGATATACAATTATCGAAGGTTCTGATATGAGAAACGAAAGGGTCAGGACAATTTTACAACAATTTAAAACACTCTGGTAATCGATAAACTTGCATTTGAACGGGATAAAGGCAAAAAAAGTGTTGTATGCGCTTCTTTGCCAAAACGATGGTAATACGAGGTCTCGGAGTGAAAATTTAATTGACCTGGAAATCACAGATGGCGCAGGGGGTCCCTCTGCAGTCAATTAGGGCACCAGAAAGCATGAATCCAGGGGATTTCTGGAGTTTTACTTCGATTTCTTGATAATTATTGTACAAAAACGACAGATGGAGTATGCCATTTGGTACAATACACAATATAATTCGACCCAGCTGTCGATATAAAAACGAACGTCGGCAACGTAGGCATTTAGAAAAATCTTCTTTATCGACGTCGATCAAGTTCCTCGACGTGTTCCACTTCACCTTAAGGTGATATGTACGTAAGAAAGAGTCAACATATTTATAAAACTTCTCTCCAAACTGGGTGGACAGAATTATATGAAACTTTTTTATGAAATTATATGAAACTTTTTTATGAAATTATATGAAACATTTTTATGAAATTATATGAAATTTCATCTTTCGAAAAAACTTGTTCATTTATCTGGGACAAGAAGCAAAAAAGGATATCTCTTTTCGATAAATGAAATTTCACAGGCAGCGGGTTTTTACATAGAGCCTCCATAATCACGTGTTAAAGTTTCAGATAATTCGGTGCACCCAGTTTGGAGAAAAGTTATATAAGTTTTTTGACTTTTCGGTATATATCACACTTCAGGAATGATCGATTCATACTTATGTCAGGATAAGAGCAAGAAGAGTCGTCTCCTATCGGTGCCTCCGGGTTGGGTCTTCCGGCGTTCCGGCGACCGGAACGAGTGGTTCCGGTTTTTGCGAGTGGGTGGGAGAAAGCGTCGTTTTCTCTCTCAAAGGGAAGAAGCGACGGGGGGAGGGGTAAGAATGACGTTAATTAGGGTCGAGTACGCCGCTCTCGGTATGTAATTGAATGACATAACCTCGCCCGATGACCTTGGGAAAGCGAACCGGAAGTGGGGCCGAAGGAGCGGACCCTGTCCCACGTTTTTCGCTCGGACCGATTTATCCCTAAACGATCCCATCGACGTGCCGATGATTAATTATCCCCACCTTCGGTTCCCTTTGACTTCCTTTTGCCGACCAGTCGGCAGATTATGCTTCTTGCCGGGATTTTGCGGCGATGCGCCCGGTGCATCTTTTTACGAAGCTAAAGAGGGAAGAAACTATCCCGATTTTGCATCTGATTTTGCCGCTGGTGGTTGTTACAATTGATTAAGGTGAAGTGAAACACGTCGAGGAACTTGATCGACGTCGATAAAGAAGATTTTTCTAAATGCCTACGTTGCCGACGTTGGTTTTTATATTGACAGCAGGGTCGAATTATATTGGGTATTGTACCAAATGGCATATTCCACCTGTCGTTTTCGTACAATAATTATAAAGAAATCGAAGTAAAACTCCAGAAATCCTCTGGATTCATGCTTTCTGGGGCCCTAATTGACTGCAGAGGGACCCCCTGCGCCATCTGTGATTTCCAGGTCAATTAAATTTTCACTCCGAGACCTCGTATTACCATCGTTTTAGCATAGAAGCGCATACAACACTTTTTTTGCCTTTATCCCGTTCAAATGCGAGTTTATCGATTACCAGAGTGTTCTAAATTGTCGTAAAATTGTCCTGACCCTTTCGATTCTCATATCAGAGCCTTCGATAATTGTATATCGATCGAAATATGAGAGGTCAACGCCATTTTGGTTCTGGTCTGGACTGGGTTAAAAAATTTGTTTGAAAAATCCAAATTTTGACTGTGTCAGGACAATTGTTAGATGATCAGGAGTTATGTGTCAATGTTTCGGACAGTTTGGTCCAATACCCTTAAAAAAAAGTGTTGTATTCGAATCGACTGATTTGAAGGGTGTTTCACTTCACCTTAAGAGAAAATAACTCAGATTTGGTATGTGAAATTCTCCTCCTGGTGGATTTTTTTGGAACTATAAAGAAGACTATTCTGATTTTTCTGCTGGTGGATGTTACAATTGTACAACAGAAAAATACTCAGATTTGGTACCTGACATTTTCCTCCTGTCGGATTTTCTTGGAACTATAAAGAAGACTATCCTGATTTTGCGCCTTAGATTTTGTTAATGGAGGATATTACAATTGTAAAAGAGAAAACCACTCGATTACGCCTGAGAATTTAATCCTGGTAGATTTTCTTGAAACTGTAAAAGGGGAAAGTACTCCGATTTGGTACCTTTTGCTGCGGGAGGATATTAAAATTGTGACAGATTAGTTTCGATACCTGAGACTTTGAGCCTGGTGGACTTTTTTATAGCTCTAAAAGAGGAAACTATTATTACCAATTGCGGTACTTCGGTACTGTAAAGCCTCCCCGTTGGTGATTCTTTACAAATAATTGCCACACAGAATTACTTGACGGATAGCCAACCGTTACAAAATTACACACGGCTGTCCAACTTTCATGTGCACTTCGCTATGACAAATTAACAAAGTACAGTTTGTCCAATTTGTTCGTTCGCACACCTAACACTCGTACTTATCTAGATCAGCCTTGCATCACGACGCACACACCGTAAAAAAGTGTCAGAACAGTAATCTAATCTATCAGAAAACTTTCCCGAAAAGGTACTCGGTCACAAAGTGCAGTACTTTCCCGAATGCATTTACATATCACAGGAATTTAGAGAGGTCTAACGGTGGACCATTTCCGAATGGGGTGTAAATCGACAGGAACGATCCGAGATGGACCAATAATCGATAGATGACCTCCAAGCAATCGTTCAGAAATGAGAAAATTTCCCAGGAACTCGTAATTAGAAACCCGATAATCCAATTTTTTATCCAGCTTCGTTTTAAACCAGCGAGGTGAATGTTTATCAATTTGCCGAGTTTACGAATTTTTCACGTGATTGGCTAACGTTGAAAAGAATGTTATTTTAATTTTCGAATTTTGTGAAGTTTTCTGGGGCGGAAAAATTCTCGAGTAGATTTATTTAAAACATTTCTTTGCAGATGATCAACTTTTGCGAATTGTCACTTCCCTTCAAAGTCAGAAATTGATTTGGATCTCGAAGAATTTCCTAACGTCGAAAAGAATGTTATTTTAATTTTCGAATTTTACGAATTTTTCTGGGGCGGACAAATTTTCGAGTAAACTTATTTAAAACATTTTTTTTTTGCAGATGATCAACTTTTGCGAATTGTCACTTTCCTTCAAAGTCAGAAATTGAATTGGATCTCGAAGAACTTCCTAGCGTCGAAAAGAATGTTATTTTAATTTTCGAATTTTACGAATTTTTCTGGGGCAGACAAATTTTCGAAGAGATTTATTTAAAACATTTCTTTGCAGATGATCAACTTTTGCGAATTGTCACTTCCCTTCAAAGTCAGGAATTGATTTGGATCTCGAAGAATTTCCTAACGTCGAAAGGAATTTTATTTTAATTTTCGAATTTTACGAATTTTTCTGGGGCGGAAAAATTATCGAGTAGACTTATTTAAAACATTTCTTTGCAGATGATCAACTTTTGCGAATTGTCACTTCCCTTCAAAGTCAGGAATTGATTTGGATCTCGAAGAATTTCCTGACGTCGAAAAGAATGTTATTTTAATTTTCGAATTTTACGAATTTTTCTGGGGCGGACAAATTTTCGAGTAAACTTATTTAAAACATTTTTTTTTTGCAGATGATCAACTTTTGCGAATTGTCACTTTCCTTCAAAGTCAGGAATTGATTTGGATCTCGAAGAATTTCCTAACGTCGAAAAGAATATTATTTTAATTTTCGAATTTTACGAATTTTTCTGGGGCGGAAAAATTCTTGAGTAGATTTATTTAAAACATTTCTTTGCAGATGATTAACTTATGCGAATTGTCACTTTCCTTCAAAGTCAGGAATTGATTTGGATCTCGAAGAATTCGACGATCGGTTGAGCGTCCATTGTGGCGTAACGCTCGAGTTTCAGGCTGGTTCGTTTGAAGTCTGCGCAACGTGCGGCTAACAGGTTGTCAGTTGCCCGATAAGTCCGGCTATCCTGGAGCAAGGCTCGAATTTCACGACGAGAAATATCGTGTTCCCTTTGCCGAGCCGGCTGCCAGGGTGGCCAACAACGGAAGCGGAAACACGCGGCATGGAAAGCAAGATGGCGGCCGCGCGGAAGACGATGCCGCCCAAGACGGCTTCGGCAGAACGCAAAGAAAAAATAAAAAATGAAGATCTATCAACCGCGACGGACACATATTATTCCCATCGCCGATAAATAATGTTTTATGCAAAATTTGATTCAAGATTGCTGCACCTGATTTGTGCAGGACATAAATATTGTTAACCGAAGGAAATCGAGTTAGGTCACTTCTAGACCTCTGGCAATGATGGCTTATTAATGGTAAGATAAATAAATTCCTGAATTAGATATGTATAATTAGCGGCGCTAATTTTCAAAAGAGCATTGAAAAGGGAAAATAGGAAGCTTGGGATGAAGAATGAAAATCGCCAACTAGATTCGAAAATCCCGCCGAAATACTTGGCGTGGGTGTAAGGTAAATTGGGATTTTGATTGTATTCTCGATTGAACTGAAAATCTTGGGGTTTCCTTGAATGAAGTTTTTAGATGAAGAAGCGAGATAGATTCTTCGTTCTGTAGAATTAATCACCCAAGACCGAGTAATTGTCGATAAGTCTCGGAAAGTACCATTACCATTCGGACTTTGGACCCCGTTTCTGTACAATGCAATATGACGGAAAATACATTTTCGAGAACCTTTTGTTTAGATACAGCTGACCTATCGATGTTAGAACTCTGCATCTGAAACGTAAGTAATCACAATGACATTAGCAATTGGTGGTGCGATGTTGCGGCAAGTTTAACGGAAGATTAAATATTTACAAAAGTGGAATTGCACGCTTCGTACAAAAATCGCCATTAACTCACAAATATGAACAATCTAAAATAGTGACTACAGGGACTACTTGGCGATAGTATTTACAATGTAAACACAATTACAGATGTACATGGATAAAAGGTACACAACAAATACAGCGAACAAAATTTCCAGATCGAAGATGGGCTTTCGTAAAAGTGACTTTTGATCTTGTTTAAAAAATACAATTATACGTGTATATAATTATTCGAGTCCTTAAGGTATTACATAGGTACACGTTAAGTTTCGTTATAATTTCAGAAGAATTATTATATTAATTTATAATTTTAGAAATAACATAAATGCGCCCATAATCACATAAGAGGAAATAATCAGATTAGAAATAAGTAATTTTCGACGAAGAATTTAATACAAATGAAATTTTATGCTTTCACGTCAACGGTAAATACGTGTGTTAACGTCTTTTTAAATAATAAGGGAAATGATAGGTTGCAAAATCGAATTCTCACAAGATCAAAAGACAATTGCAATAAATCCAAGATGGTACAAATAAGTGACATTAAATATTTAGAATCTCTTATTCATCCTGTCTTGAGTTTACCACCCAAAATCCCATCTTCTGGCGGGCTTTACGAAATTCAAATAGCGTTAAACAAATCTGATCGATCATATTATCACCATTGGAATTTTGTTTAAGCCTTTTTGCCGCCAGATTTGTAACAATGAATTTCTTACAATGTCACGTTAACTCCGAGACATTCATGCCTAGAAGATTCGCGTTACACCGAAGAAAAAAGTTTCATTGAACCAAAGAAATACTTCTTTGAATAGTACCAAAAGAAATATATCATCAATTCGAAGAATAATCTGACTCAAATAAAATTGAATAAATCGAATGGGAAATTTCTTCGTAATTTGTACAATATATTTGAGCGGAATATAATTATTCTTTGAATTAAAAATATATTTCTTTGGTCCAATGAATTTCTTTTCTCAGTGTAGTATTTGAGATCGCTTAAAAATTGAGCTTTACAGTTAAAAGATCATGTTCATCGCAACTGACGCACATCGTACATGTTCGATAAAAATGTGGTAATCATAAATTGGTTACAGAACGCTTTGCAAAGTCGCAGGAAGCTCGCAAATTACATTGAAATTTGACTTTATACAAAACCGCCGACATAGATTTGCGACGATTTTTCGAAGTAACGAACGATTGTTTGCAACGAAGACAGTCGCTGAGAAAAATTGCGTGTACATAAAAGGACATGCACTCGACATGTACATCAATGAAGCTCCATATTTATTTACAAAGACATTAATCCAGTTCTTTTCTTTACGATTACGACATTTCTGTTCGCGCTTTTCCATGTGAAACCCTTTACCTCAGGTAATTCTTAAGTTCCAGGGGAGAAGATTAACAATAATTGAATATAATTCGTTGCAACATTACCTCAGCATCGTCTGGGTTGTCTCCCTCAGAAAAGCGCTGGCAGATGATTGCTCCAGAATCGATCGGAACAAAAGCTCTCCGAAATCATACAAAACATGTCAATCGAGAACGAAACAAATGAAGACCGACATTTCGAAATTATCTTGACTTGACAAAGAAAGATTTCGAGCGCTCGTAAATTTTTAACGTTTCGATCGCGACATACCATGACCGTCCTCCCCCGTCGTTCCCTCCCTTGAAAAAGATACAATTGCGCCGAAAACGGTATCAAATACAAAAAAGTCGCCTCAACAAAAGTTACTCCAAACAATGCCTCGAATAACTTTTGTCTAAGGCATTTTTCGATATCTCTCGCGATTAAGCGGATAAGCTCATTTCAAATAGTCCGGGTGTGAGAATGTGACCACGTTCAGAATTAATGACAACACCATCACCCGTTACTTAACAATATTAATTAACTAATCCATTCCAAGAGGGTCAAAAGGAACATTCAAATTTTGTGTATGGAATGTTCTCAGTTAGACTTCCAATTTGGACATTTTCACCGACGTTTTGCGTTAGATTTTCCATTCGGTGAATCACAAATCGCATCGTATCTATCTTGAATGCGATATATGGCCAATGATAACATGATGGAGAGTTCTTATCACGAGAGGAATGTCAATGGCATGTGTCGGGAACAATCGCGATAGCAAATTGAGTCATGAATTGTTCTAAATATTTTCTATTTTCAAATTTTAGGTAGATCCTTTTTCGAAATCTCTGAAGATTAGCGAACTGAGAAAAGGAATGTCATTGAACCAAATTGATAATCCTTCGAACAGTACCAAAAAGGTACAGCATGTTAATTAGAAAAATAATTATTTCACTCGAATAATTATTCTAGAAATTAACCAAATATTTCTTTGGTACTATTTAAAGAAATATTTCTTTGGTTCAACGAATTTCTTTTTCTCAGTGCGCGAAATCGAGATCTGGAGACATTTTTGGAAAAAAAATTTTTGTTTTTTCATCATTTCCGTCATTACGGTCACACCATTAAGGTGAAGTGAAACACGTCGGAGAATTTGATCAACGTCGATAAAGAAGATTTTTCTAAATGCCTACGTTGACGACGTTCGTTTTTATATTGGCAGCTGGGTCGAAATATATTGTGTATCGTACCAAATGGCATATTCCACCTGTCGTTTTCGTACAATAATTATAAAGAAATCGAAGTAAAACTCCAGAAATCCTCTGGATTCGTGCCTTCTGGGGCCCTAATTGACTGCGGAGGGACCCCTTGCGCCATCTGTGAATTCCAGGTCAATTAAATTTTCACTCCGAGACCTCGTATTACCATCGTTTTAGCAAAGAAGCGCATACAACACTTTTTTTGCCCTTATCCCGTTCAAATGTGAGTTTATCGATTACCAGAGTGTTCTAAATTGTCGTAAAATTGTCCTGACCCTTTCAATTCTCATATCAGAGCCTTCAATAATTGTATACTGATCGAAATATGAGAGATCGACGCCATTTTGGTTCTGGTCTGGGCTGAGTTAAAAAATTCTTTTGAAAAATTCAAATTTTGAATGTGTCGGGACAATTGTTAGATGATCAGGAGTGACGTATCAAAGTTTCGGACAGTTTGGTCTAATACCCTTAAAAAAAAAGTGTTGTATTCGAATCGACTGATTTGAAGGATGTTTCACTTCACCTTAAAGTCGCGATCGAAACGAATGGCCAATTGGGAACAGGAGTGATTTTTGGATGCTCGAGCTGTGGTCGGATTTGGCAGTGTGAAGAAATCATTATATTGAGTTAGGCTAGGTACACACGCGTACAGAGAATACTCGGAGAGCCGCGGCGTTCGATCGGAAACCAAGAAAAAAAAAAAAAAAATAGAAAACGGGCGCCCCAAGATGACCGCGAAATCAGCAATCTTAATTAAAATGAAAACAACAATTCTCCATATCCTGCAGCCAATTTTCAATTTCACGTCGTCCGATGGCAATTTCGCCGATTCTGGCAATTTCCTTGTCTCGCGGAAATAATTTCGTGACAATGTGAAGATATCCGCAATCGATACCGAATCGGGTGCACCGAGGGAAAGCATTTCATCGAACCAGAGAAATATCTTAATTGAAATAATAATTACTTGGCGGAAACTCGAATAAATTATACGCAAAGTTTCACCGGAACTGTGGCAATTTATTTGAGTAGATTCGAGTCAAATAATTATTCCTTAAATTATGAATATATTCCTCCGGTTCGATGAGCGTTTTGTCTCACTGTGGAAGGATAGGGAGATGTTTTTTTTTTTTTAATGATAATGTCATTATTCGCGAAGGCGAGTAAATCCTCGACCGGGGCCAAATTGGGTGAAACGAGGGGAATTAGCTTTATTCCGATGATTGTATAAATTCCAATGACTTGATTTTTGTCGATTTTCGCCGATTTTCGCGAGCACTTTTGAGCGCCCGTCTCGTTATGATGATTCCGGAAGTTGCACAAATTTGCGTGCAGTTCAATTCATCCGGAAGTTGAGGTCGCAAAGGCTCCCTTCGAGGATTTCGAACCTCGAAGAAGTCGCCAGAGGGCGATTCAAGGCGGTTGATTCGTTTTTCCATTTCTGGATCGCCCTGTAGATCCATTTCCAGATCAATCGCTCGATCAAAACGCGCCCTTTCGCACGATCTCTCGTCCCGATCCTAACCTCGATCTCGGCCGTACCGTTTCCTGCTTTTCTTTTCCCTTTTTCGATCACACCTCGTCCCTCTATATCGCTAATCGTACAGTCGATCTATGTAATAATTCTCTCTACCATCTTATACGGTATCGGTACAAGCGTTTCCTAACTAGAGATCGTCTCGAGCCTTCCGCCGATAGGAAAAAAGCGCGCGAGATTTGAATTCGAATTTCAGAAAATTGGAAAAGAAAATCCCGCCGAATAAGAAGTTCCATCAATATTTTTCCGTGTAAGGTTAGAACGTACGTTGGTGGAAAAAACTGTCATTATCTCTGAATATCTCCTTGAATAGTACAAAAAGAAGAATAAAATATTTTGTTGATTCAAAAAATTTCACTGGATGAAATTGGATTTCAACGTTTCTCCGGAAGTGACCATTTATTTCAGGTTATTCAAATGAAGTAATTATTCTTTGGATGAACAAAATATTCCTTAGGTATTATTTAAAGAAATAATTCTTCGTCTCCATGAATGATTTTTCTCAGTATACGGATTCGTGGTTAAGGGAAAAAAAATGGAGGGATACTTTCCATGAAAATTCCGAGTCTTTAAGATTCGCTTTTCAAATTTCGCGCGGTTTCTTCTCGATCCTGCCGAAAACTCGAATTTCGTCGTTTCTCTCTCCCACGCACGCGACTCGCTCTTCCTCTCGCACTGTTCCTCGGTATTCCGCACTTTACATAGAATTTATAATAAATGCAAACACCATTTATAATAGCTATAGCTATGCGCTTAATACCTTGCGCACTCGCATTATCGTATTTACAGTCGTGAATGAGCCTTCGAAAAATAAGGTGGATATCTTGCAAAGATGGCTCGCCCGAGTTCTCCGAAATCGAGCTCAAGACTTGTCGCTCGCTCTTATTAATAACATTATTCTCGTCAATTACCTCGTACATACCCTCGTCTTTCACCCTACGCCCGTGTACATGAGTCCTTTTTCTTTTCTTTTCAAATTTTCGCGCCCTGTCCATGCGACGCCGCGGGCCGCCATTTTGAAAAGTCCGAACGACAGCGTCGAAAATTCACAATAAACGTAAACGGAAGTGAACGGAACAGAGAAATGAAATAAACAGTAACAGTAAAGAAGTCTCCACCGTCAGTTCGAAACGGCCGATTTAAATGTAAGGAAGAATAGAGACAGATCGATGAAATTAAAGCATATCTGAATATATCGTTTTATTAGGATTTCACAAAATCTAGCGTCCTTCTCTTTACTCGACTGTTCGTAATATTGAACTCTATACAATACTCGCCTCGATGGGAATTTCCTGCGAGAACCGTAAATATCTTCTTCCAACCAATAATAGCCAGGAAATTGGCGATAATTATCCCAAATTCGCCGAAAATTGGCGAAGCCAGGAAAGAAGAAGAAAAAGAAGTTCGACAAGATCCCAGCTCTCATTGGAAGGATTTAACATTTTCCTTTTTCAATTCGGAACGGTTCTGGCAGGAAAACTCCAGTCTAGATGTGAATGCAATGCGATGGAAACGCGACTCAAGATCCTTCCAGCCATTTTGTTAACTCTTCTTTTTCATTTACATTTTCCCTATTTCTTTCGGAGAAAAATTCCGCGTATTCGATCTCAGGTCGTCTCGAAGTATTGAATCGGGCTTTCATGATTTCCCAATGCATAGAGGATGAGTAAAAGAAAGCACGAAGGTATTGAAAATAGAGCAAGCAGAAAGCCGAGCTCTCCTTCCGGATGGCGTAATGGCGGGCCGAGTTTTTCTTAATCTTTGTTTATAATCTCAAGAAACACCCTGAATAATTAACCTCGATCCACGAGCCGCGGTCAATTTTCAATGCAAAAATACGGAAACGGTCGCTTCGTCTTTTTTCATATCTATTTTTAGGTAATTATTTTCTTCTTCGTATAGGTATCTGCGTGATTTATTTATTCCCTCCTTTTTTCTCTCTCTCTATTTTTAGCATTTACTCTTTCGCCAAAATATCCCGCCTTCCCTCCGGTCCCCCTTACTCACTCTGTTTTGCATATACGAAAAGTCGGAAATTTTACAGTGCTTCGCTCGCTTTTCTAAACTTTGTCGGTATCCTATGTACACAGGGTGTCCTACGGTTTTATCCTACTTCGGTACATACTAAGTGACACGCACGAATCAACGACACGCATTCGTTATATTTATTTCTTTTCTCTCTCTCTCTCTCTCTCTCTCTCTCTCTCTCTCTCTCTCGAAAATCGAAAATCCGACGAAGGGACTCGACGGCGCGATTCAAATTTCCCGCGCATTCGAGGCTCCTCTTCAGACTACGTTTGTCGCGACAGTTTTCTTTTCCGCTTTTCCTCGCACACTCGCACAAGCTCTCCCAAAATTTCCCTCCCCTCGTTAGATACAAATTGTGGAAATCTCTCCCCCAGAAATCGCGTTTGTCAAACTCCAAATGGCCTTGAAGTTTCTTTCACGATTCTAGATAAGACCGCCATTTTCTTCTTTTCCTTTCCAAAGGAGAACGAATTTTGGAAAAGATGCGTTTCCCTGCACCGAGAAGAAACCTTCATTCAATCAATGGAATATTTTCATCATTCGGGGAATAACTGCTTGACTCGAATAAACTCGAATAAACTGGATGCAACATTTCTTTAAAATTACCACCGTTTATTTCAGTTTGAGTAAAATCGAGTCAACGGAATATTTCTTTGCTTAAATGAATTCTTTTTCTCGGTAAGGATGTTGGAAAAAAAAAAACAAGGAAACGTCTCCGCTGTAATTATTTTTTCCCTAATTTCGATAATTAATTGCAGATTAGAAGGCAGAATAATTACGCCATCTTGGAAATATGGTAAGTGAAGGAAAAAGGAAAAGTTGCTTCTCATTTATCCTCCCACAATGGATTTTCCTAATAAATGTATAAAAATCGGTACGAAGGTAAAAAAGATTTCTATCCTAAAATTTGAATTTTCAAGTTACAGTCTACTTGATCTATTGTCCTTGTATTAGTGCACAAAAAAAAAAATCACAAAAATCCCTCTTTTTATAGGCCACCCCCGTTCGTTCGTGGATGTTAATTGTTTAAACAAAAGCTCGCAGTGAAGAAGTCGCGATTGGTCGAGTCTGGATGCGAATCGGCACGATTTAATGATTGTCGAACTAACCTACAATTTGTACCATGCTCTTATCTAGTGTTTTCAAATTCGAGTAATATAACCGAGAATGTTACGGTAATTTAAACATCCCTAGAGACTTTCCGCAGTTTGTGCAGCCATTTTTATTAATTTCACGATGTACAAAAGGTTAGGAGGTTAGGTTACCCGATTAATTCTATCTTGTACAACGATTGAAAAATTCCGGTATTGGAAATCTAAAAAGGTAAAATTTTCAGAAACGCAATCAAAATCTTTCACGCGGTATAACGATCACTGATACTTCCCTAAAACGATTGAAAACTACTTGAATGTCATTGAAAAAAAAAATTAAATTCCCATAAATTCTCATTGATTCGCGGAGAATTTAATCGCTGGTTATATTCTCGGTTATATTACCCGGGTAATATAACGCACTAAAAACTCTACTCTTACCTCGTAAAAGAAAGTCCCTAGGACTGATTTAAGGATAATTTCGACTAAGCTTAACTTTTAAATTAATTAATTACTGAACACGACAGGAGAATCGAGTCGAACGTGTGCTCGCATATCGATAACAGTACTTCTCGTGGCAGCTACGGGAACACAATAGTTTCCTAATAAATTTCACAATAAAAGTGATTTCACGATAAAGCTTAAAGGCTGTCCCTACGAGCCGGGAATTAATCCTATTTCTTGTAAATAGTCATCTTAAACATTAAGTAACGCCTGGCAGTGGAGAAATATGAATTCTCAGTGAATGTCATTACTCATTATTTACGTCCCTCGTCGCCTATTTATTTAATACGATTTACTACGAGATTATTAAACTGTTAAGAAGTTGGCAGTGTGCTTACGCGAGGCAGTGTGTGTCTATTGACAATCTAGCTTGACAGTTTCTTGACAGAAAATTCGACGGGAGCGAAGAGCAAAGAAAACCGTAATAAATCACACTTTAAAATAAATTAGTTAATCAACATTTAGCGCCCCTTTCCTCGTTGCCTTTTTATTTTAATATCACCCTCTGACAGCTTCGATAATTATGGAATCACAATGGGTGAAAATCTAATGGGATATAATTAGAGAGTATATCTTCTATTACGCAACTTGGGCAGGTCATTAATTTATTTTAAGGAGAATATTATAAAAAAGGGTTACCATTAATTATGTAAAATTTTCGAGATAATCAAGTGACATCTACGTTTCACGTTGAATTTATCAATCGTGAATTATGAATTATGATCTCGTGGAAAGAATTACGATTAAGCCCGTTTCCGACGTGGATTCTAAATAAGCCTTAATTACCTACACCCTAAATGGAAATTATTACCGACTCGACCTTAAAAAAAAAAGATGCGACCGACAAATGACAGGAACACTGGAAAATTGAATCTCCGATTTGTCATCCACGGGTCATTTTCAGTCTATCGTCGATGATATAATTTCACCGAATCTCATGACTCTTCCAAACGTCGATTCATTCTCTGTATAAACAATCTTTAAATCAAATAAATTCCATACTTTGTTCAATTATTTAACAGGAATATCAAATTTTCTCGAGATCAAGCATGAGTTACCTACAGAGCTGAATAAGAATTTCAATTGAATTAATTTAAAAACAGCGTATGCAAGGTATTAAATTCCATTTTCCATTTCCAATTTTAAATAAGAACGAGAAAGCGTAATTTTTCCTGGCTCGTATTTTCAAATAAAAGATTTCACTAAAATACACAAATTCTCCCAAGTTCTGAACGAAATATTAATAATGAATTTTTCATTTTCTATTAACCCATTTCAAATATGCATTTTTCATTTTCTATTTTAAATGGAAAACGGAAAGCCAGTTCCAATTACCTATCATCCCACGTTTTGCAAAATACCGGAAAAACCAAAAAAAAATGTAATTCGCCATTTTTTATGGTTCTGTTTCTCGGTAGATTTATATCCTACACGAACGAACGGGGTCAAAATGAAATTTATGAAATTGAAATTGAAATTGAACACCGAAGAAAAAAAAAAAGAATAATTAGCAGTTTCGATGCATTTCGAGGGACGGGAAGGCCCAATGGCTGGTTCGATGGGAGAGGGGTTATAAAAATATAACATAACGAGAATGACAAATTAAAAAATAGTATTAAATTAAATCAGCAGTATTAACACAACGATCCGTACAATGGTCATTTACCTAAAATCGAGATGGGTACGTCTCATCGTCAGCACGAACTCATGAAATTTGAATAACCCGACGAAACACACCGACAATAATTATTAAAGACTGCTAACGCTCTTATCAATAAATTTAACTGCTAAATGCGTTGACTGACATGGAATACGTTCGAGAGTTAATCAGTAAATTTGGCTTCAAACTTACTTAACCATTCGTAAATGGAATCGACCATTCGAATGATAATAACTTTCCGATAAATTTCGCGTTACCTAATTTTTAAGATTTCTCGGCAGCCATCTTGGATGATACGACACAGCGCGACGCACAATCGGCTGTAAATATTTAACAATAAACGGTATACGTACAATATTACACCGAAATGAATAAACCTGTACCACAATCACGTTCTCGCGTAGATTTTCGAAAAAGGGGAAAAAAGAAAGAAAAACAATTGGAATCCAGCATTTGCGGTCTTTAATAATGCTTTCGTACGTGGCCGGACCGACACTAAATTGCTACCCTAATTTCGTCTCTGTAATCTGCTCTTTGGCAGTCCTAATGGGAGATCGAGTGGCAGTGAATTTCGATAATCTTCCCCAAAATCGGCTCAACTAGAAAAACTCCTCCTTGGACTGAAAAGAGGACGGGAAATTCGGGAATCTCGGAGCGAGATATCCTAGTCACTTGTAGAGTGAAATCGAGGAAGGAACGAAAACGAACGCCCTTAAGAACTCGTCAATTCTGCATGTCAGAAATCGGCACTGACAGTTGGCAGTGATATATGGCAGTGACGGTTTCCATCCATCCTAGTCCCCATAAATAAATTTACTGTCTTCCCTCCGTATCTTGGTAAAACATCGTCGTCTCCGCCGCGCCGCCATATTAAGGCGTTATGAAAGTGTCCCACGAGAAAGAGTCCAAAAAGACATGAAGCTTTTCTCCAAACCGAATACGCCGAATAATATTAAGCATTACCACGTGATTGAGAAGGTCCTAACGAGGGACTTGAAACTCGGGAAATCTCATTTTTCAACCAAGAAGCCCCTTTCTTTTTTATTTCAATCTCCTCCGAGATGAATGAACAATTTCTTCTTCGAACAATAAAATTTTGCGAGTTTTAAGACCTTCGTTAGGACCTCCACGATCACGTGGCAATGTTTCAGATTACTCGGTGCACTCAGTTCTGAGATTTTTATATTTTCATATTTTCATATCTATATTAAAATGATCCTTTCATAACAACTTTAGCGAAAGCGTCAGACGTAAACGATATCGATATTCCCCTCAAATTTCTCCCCGTTAAATTTCTACCAATCACACATCGTTCACCCTGAAACACACACACACGCGTCCTATAAATCTCTCTTGCCCGGATTTCTCAAAAGGAGAAAAGGCTCTCTTATAAGGATAAAGGTTGCACGATTACGCTATAGGCCCTCGCACCTGTGCACGTCTGGAAAGGGAACCGAAACGATCCTCCCACCTCAAAAAAGAAGCCCAGGATAAATTCCAAAAACTCGTGAACCTCCCACATCACATCTCGAAACTCTTCAAAGACTCCCTCCACCCGTCCGCACTCAACCACTAATTAATAAAGAATAATTACTGATTAATTTACAAAAAGTCTCGGCCAAAAGAGTCAGCTCAGTGGAATGAATTCAGAATGAATCTGGAATTTAAACATGAATAAATGATTTCCGGGAGAAATAAATTCCCGTAAAAACAAAAAAGAAATCATCTCGATAATCTAGCCCGACAATTCCGTGATAATAATTGAACAAGGATCGTCCGTGTTCCCATATCTCATCGACATGCTTAGAAATCACGCGGGCTCGCCGATAATTCCGCCTAACTATATACAATATGTATGGCGAAGCGCGCCCTCGCCGGGGTGGAATCTTTCGAAAAGTCTCCATCTCCTCCTCTAATCGACCCAGAATAGTCGAGAGGATATCGAAAAGTGTACAGGGGTAGATTAACGAGGGAAAGATATATAGAGAAAGAGGAGAAGAAAGAGGCATAACTCGAGTAAAGAGACCCCGGCGTGCGCGCGCCGCCTCGCTAGCTCGACATCTAGAGATCTAAGGGGATTATACAATAAATCGTAGTAATCAATAATTAGCCTAGGATTCATCTTAATTACACGTATTGGCAGTGTACCATAGCTGGTGTGTGTGTGTATGTGCCGAGGCCCTTCCAGCCCTCGTCCTTGTTCTTTCCCCATATACGAGTCGTCGCTCACACATATTCGGCCACACTCGCGACGTCTCTCTCATATTAATTTTCATATTTTCTCGATCCCTTAACTTAAACGGGGCGACCGTATCCATCGCCGCCGATATCCGGCTTAATTTACAGGTATTTATCAACTACATGAACATATCACGTTCCCGGACGTGGACTCGCTTCGACGGGAACACGACACAGACCTTCGACGAAGCTCCCCACGTGCTCGGATACAATGATTACCGATAATACATATCCACTTCTGTCTAGGATTAATGGGTACCCACTCCTCGAGCTTACATCTCGCAAGGTTGCGCAAGTGGTAAACGATTTAACACAGCCTTTTTATTTCACCCTTGTCGAGGGTAACAGCTCGTCGGTTATGGCGACGTGGAACGTGGTGCGCGATTACGCCTAATAGAATATTTCTAAGCATCGATAGGCATCCCTTTTCTTCCGAGATTTTTGGAAAAATCGCCGAAAACGGGGTAAAAAAAAGAAAAAAGAAAAAAAAGGTGTCTTTAAAAATCTGAAAGAAATTACAGACTCTACAAAACGGAACGTACATTCATTATGCCAAACGTGGGTCCATGAGAAATAAATATTTATCGAAATGAACCGCCGAACATTGGCGTTCAGTTTTCGGTGCCGTTCGCGCATGCTTTTAAATGTACTTGGCGCGAAACTCTACCGAGTTTTCCCGATCCGCGGGTAGGTTAGGGTAGGTCAGGTTAGTTTAGACTAACCCTTTCGCTACGGCGATATTTAAATTACGATTCCATGGTCTTTCGAGGTTAAGATCGACGGTGCCTAAACTCTACAACACCAGGAGTGGTTCTAGAAATTGAAAATGACGATCACGAATTTTACCCGGGATTTCCAGACTTTCGTGCATAACTATTGTGACCGATACTGCGGAAATCGAAATATTAGACCGCAATATGGATAAGAATACTTAAAAACGCGTCAGCAAGTACCGAACGGTATTTCAAAATATACATAAGAACAGCAGCGAGAGGGTGAATGTGAACTTGGCGCGACACTCAGTCTCATGGCGCCAAAATATGTCTTTTCAAACGAATTTCTTGGTAGGAGGGTAAAAACGTGCTAGCAAGTATTCAAATCAATTTCAAAATATACATAAAAACAGCAGCGAGCGGTTGAATGTGAACTTGGCGCGACACTCAGTCTCATAGCGCCATAATATGTCTTTTCAAACGAATTTCTTGGTAGGAGCGTAAAAACGTGCTAGCAAGTATTGAAATAAATTTCAAAATATACATAAAAACAGCCGTGAGCGGTTGAATGTGAACTTGGCGCGACACTCAGTCTCATGGCGCCAAAATATGACTTTCCAAACGAATTTCTTGGTAGGAGAGTAAAAACGTGCTAGCAAGTATTGAAATAAATTTCAAAATATACATAAAAACAGCAGCGAGCGGTTGAATGTGAACTTGGTGTGACACTCAGTCTCATGGCGCCATAATATGTCTTTTCAAACGAATTTCTTGGTAGGAGGGTAAAAACGTGCTAGCAAGTATTGAAATAAATTTCAAAATATACATAAAAACAGCAGCGAGCGGTTGAATGTGAACTTGGCGCGACACTCAGTCTCATGGCGCCAAAATACGTCTTTTCAAACGAATTTCTTGGCAGAAGATCAAAACCGCGTCAAGGGTAGATCAATCGTCCAAAAGCGATTTGAGTCTATGGACATGGAATACAAATTCAGGGAGTCAATTTCGCTATTTTTCTCAAATAATGTACAATTTCATGGGATGAAGATATTACAGTTCCGAGGTAAGAAAAAAAAAAAAAAAAAATGAGCGAAGGGTCCCAAAAATCCCGCTATCATTAATATTCATTAGGGAAGGAGTTCGCACACCACGGTACACGCTACTCAGCAGAAAAGAGGAACTCAAAAATAGGTTTTTTTTTTCCCGAAAAATATCGCAGCAGGTTCACGCGGCGTCCCCCTGCCCGGTTTTCTAAAACCGAGCACGGAGACGAACCTGCGGAGCATTATCATCTTTTTCATTTTTTTTTTTTTCTTCATCCTCTACAAATCTTGTACAGAGCTAATGAACACTGATAAAACTGCCCATGCAAATTTACATACTCAACTGGTAATTTAGATGGGGCAATAAATTGCGATAAAATAACACGTATCTCTGTAAAATCAGCAAGTTAGACTGATGAAAATCTTAACATAACGTTACATTTAATTCAAGTAAAAATCCACTAATACGGTGAACACCCAACGTTAAGTGTATTTATAAATTTTCCAATTTGTCAATTTATTCACTTTACGCCGTTTCTACATGAAACATCGGTTATGATTAAAAAGTGTACGTAAATTTCCATAGATTTTTATCAGTGCGGTCCAGCCTGGAGACTGTCAACCCCTTTAGGGGAAATATCAAGCTGGAAACACGAAGCCCTGATAGATTAGCTCTTTTTGTTGCTTGCTCAGGTCGCACGGGAGCGGGCAAGTTGTTCCCGTGACCGAGCGAAGGTCAAGGTAGCTCTTCCTCATGAAACCGCGCGAGGTCGAAGGTCGGAAGGCACGAGACGCGAGATTCCGCCATGGCTTGCCCCACCCGGGGGTGGAAAAGGTGTCACCCCTACGTGAGAAAAAGAACCCCAAGTCGCGTTCGAGTAGCTATCGCAATTGTCATTGGTCATCCGTAATATCTGAAAAAGGTACATTTCGGCCTTAAGACGACGTGAAAGTAACGTCACAGAAAGTCTCGTTTACGAAACTTCTTCGAACTGGGTGTACCGAGCCGTTTGAGACGTTACACATGAACATAAAGACCATTAAAAACATCACGACACCCGTGACATTTCTTTTTTTTAATTTGTTTATAGGCAGTTTAACATTTTTAACATCTCACGAGTGTCCGGACGTTCCTTATAGCCTACATATTCACGGCGCAAAGTTTGAAACGATTCGATACACCCTGTTCAGAGAAAAGTATCATTTGATTAACCCCTCGGATGTCATTTTCACATCTCCTTAATTCGGAATGAAGAGGCCACGAAAGAGAGAGAAATTATTCGGAGGAGATTAGACGAAGGCTAAAAAGTTCTGCATTTTATATTTTCATCCATAATAGTTTTTTAAATCTTGCAAACTGTCATCGATGAACTACTCGATAGATGGGCATTGGTCGCAGGAATGGAGATTATTGTCATCGATCGAAGTTGTAATTCAGTAAATGAAAGTGAACTTCATAATTGTAGTTACTATCGCAAGACTTTTTGGCCAGGTCACATCTTTTGTCTCAAATTGGTCCGGAAATATATTTCACACATTACAGTCAGGAATTACCGCATTCTGTGGCGTAAATGCGAAATTGCGGTATAAAATTACGGTATACGCGAGTCACTACGAAAGATATAGCGCGTGCTATTATTAACGAGTAAAAATACATTAATAATCTAATGTAATGTAACATGGAGCTCCCAAGTTTGTATAAAATTTTCTTACATACTTCATGTGTACTGCAACGATAAACGTTGTTGTGCTGCTGAATGTGTATTTTTGTAGCCTCGAGACAAAAGATATTCCATTCTATGCTCATCCGAAAATATGAGATAATATATCACAGCGAAGACCCTTTCGTGCCTGAATTTATAATTAATATTCTATTGATGAGTTTATCGATCGTTTTAATATTTGTTCACCATAGAAATGGAAATACTCGCTATGTGGAGTATTAACAATAGTTAACGATACTCACGGTAGCTGAAGCAACGCACCTTGAAATCCAGTTTTCCACATACCGATCGGAGGCACCAAAACCGATGTTAGATATTAATTGATTTCTAAGGCCACCAGAGTGATTATCTCCTTATAATCGTAGCTAACATTTAACAGTTAATCGGTTAATCATATAAGATCTCTCCTTTTGTCACCCTCATCCTAACCTCCTTGCCCTCTCCTTGTCGGTTAGCGGGAGAGACATCCGCGATGAGGCACTTTTGGTCGAACCCAGTGCATCTCCGGATCGGCGAGTTGGCAACCATGGCGAGATCGCACATAAAATGGTGTCTCTTTAGTGAGAAATCACATATATCATTCTAACCGATACCGATTAAAAATTTCCAGCGAAAAAACAACCAGTTCGTTCTAAAAAGAAATATGAATCGATGAAATGTGGTAACCCGTAGTGGAAACCACAGTCATTCATTTTAAAGTGGTACAAAGGTGTCATCCGAAAGGTCAATTGTCTACAAAATTTTTCTCGGAATTGTTTGTACTGAATCGTTGATATTTTACTACGTGAATCTGGAAATCCCACGAAAGTTCCGGTACCCGTAGAATTTTATTTTTTAAAGTTTGTTTATAACATTTTTCTCTCTTTTTTTTATAAAAAATGAAATATCACGAGTGGAGAAACCTTCTTCAGGGCTTCCATATTCGAGTGATAGAAGTTCAAATGATTCGGTACACCCAGGTCGGAGAAGAGGGTTGTAAACGATCGACACCTCAGTTGGCACTTTCAAATTCCCTTAAGGTGTTCTTAGATGATAATATGAACTCCTTGATATTAACTTTGATAGGATGGAAAGAACCGTCACCTCACCTCCAGGACAGATTAAACGTTCTCTCACTAAAGTAACCCCAAAGTAAATCATCCTCTCGATAGCATCCAAAGTAATGAAACGATGAAACGTCACCCTCTTTTGTAGCAAGAATTCACAAGAATCCCTCAAAAGATCATTTTTAAAACTAAGTGGACGTCACCGTGTCAGAAATCCTGACAACCTAATCGACATAAAGATCGTCAGTCAGTCGGACGCAGCGAAAGATTGAACGACCTTAATTCCCTTATCAGACCCTATCGAGAGAACTTCCAGGTATTTTACCTATCTCTCGTGAATGTCGAGTTGCAGGTGTCGATTTTCGGCTTGAAAAATTCGGGAAAATTCTCGGGCAATGGCGTTACCCGACGCAGGCCAAAATCTCGCCTTCCAACCGTCCGCCTCCTGTCCCTAACCTCGTTGCACAGGTAGATTAGGCTAAATAAATAAAGACTACTCGGCAGCCAGTTGTCGGATTGGTCTGCCCTCGTCCCTCCGCTCTAAGCTAACCTCTTCGTCGCCTGGTCCTCCGGGGATCTTGTCAGTTTTCGCGGTTCTACTTTTCGCGTAAGGTTTCTGCGGTTCTTCGGTGCTTGTTCTTGGTCGGTCAGTTATTTCGCTCCTCGTTGCTCCTCTTTCGGCGGCTCTTGCGATCGCGTTTTCAAGATGGCGGCGGCGCCCGACGATTCGGCGACTTTGGCGCTCCCTCGACGGCGTCGTCCAACGCTGCTCGGTCCTCGGCTCGGCGCGTCCCGGGATCCCTCGAGTACTCGTCAAAGACTCGTTCGCCGATTAACGGTTTCATCACGAGTTCTTCGCCGGTTTTCGGCGCTGCTTCGTCCGGGTGGCGGGCGGCGCGCCGCCATTGATCGCCGGGTACAGCGCCAAGCTAACCTCTTCGGGGCGCGACGAGGCTACCTTACGGATACCCACGTGCTTCGTGCTTTGTACTTGCGATTCCAGGACCCACTCGTCGGGGGCGCTGCCGGAAGAAATGGAAGGTTTTAATTAAACTATTTTACAAGATTATCGATTACGTGAGATCCATGAAGAGATGGAAAACGCTCGAAGTGAAGCCCAAAACGTGGAGAAGCAATAGCGGCAGCCATCTTGTCCTGCTAGTGATCACGTGGTTTAAAGGGAAGTAAAAACAATTTTAAGTACAAACGTAACTGGTACTGTTACTTGCAATTTTGAGGTTCCTATAAATGGAGTAAAACACTATTTCACTTGAAACTATTTGTATTTTCATGTAAAAAAAAAATATGATCACTAGCAGGATAAGATAGAGGCTGTTCTTCCTCACCCTTACGCTTCGAACTTCACCTGTGGGGCGATTCTGAAATTCCGTCTCTTCAGAAATTTATAAAAATTGATTGGTACTTACATGTCCTGGGGGTACCACCGCAGCAGCACTCTAGTCTTTCCGTCCAGTTCTACTCTTCGTGCTAAAACCTTTAACATAGAGAAGACATTGTGCATTAAATTCAAGAAAATATCAAAGTATTTAGACTGAAATGTGTCTTTGAAATAATTATTAGGCATTTGGTAAAATTGGACAATGAATCTTACCATATAGTAGATGGATGAAGTTTTGAAATAGTTCCCCTTTTACCATGAATATTTTTACTAAGAAATCAGGTAAATGTCTGATATCTGAATCGCTGGAGAACGAATTGACCAACTAAAAAATCATTTTGTGGCAAGAAGAGATTGTCTAAGGGTATTTTATTCATATAATTTTTAAGGTGTATTGGAATGAATTACAAAGCTACTTTAGGATCTGCACCGAAGCGAAGGAACTGGAGGGAAGATCAAGTTCGAAGGACGTTCCAGAAGATTTGCGTTTATATGAAATCCTTGCAAGTCATCCGATTCGCTGGGAATTGGCATAACACTGAACCGAAGGAATATTAATTTAAACATTCTTACATAGGTAAAAATTAAATTAACCCTTAGCGCTCCGTTGGCTCCGCTATGGAGACATTCGTCATAATGTTACGAAACTTACAGAGCGCTAAGGGTTAAATTGTGCATCGATTAGTATCAGATATAATAATATGTGTGCCGAACACTTACTTGACTAGTTAGGGTCATCGAGTTCCCTGGAGTCTCTGCAAGGCGTCCTTGTGTCCTCGTCTTTGCCAATTCAAGCAGTCGATGTTGAAGGCCCTCCATGACTCCAGTGTCGAAATAGTCGAAGAGCCTCGCTGTAAACGAAATACCAAATTCTTATATCGACGATGGCGGCCCTGTCGAAGGTGCGAGTCGTTCTTCGACAAGGATTCTTCGAGACAGCAGATGACACCAGGACACGTCTTTTCCGAAGCGAGCTTCAGTTTCGTCCTTGGATAAAGACATCCCAAAAGTAAGATCTACGTATTTATAATTCACCGTCAACCTGAACTAATCATCGAGATATCGAGATCAACCTCGACGACAATGCTCTTTAGATATTGAACTCAGAGAAGTAAAAAATAACCTCCGTCTATAAGCATTAATTCCTCTTTCTTCTTTTTAGAATTCCACATCTTCAAAGACTCGATCGTAGCTTGACAATGTACCGAAAGAAATTCTGGTGGAAGAGGTACAAGAAATTTTGATCAAAGAGGTAAAGGAAATTCTGATAGAAGAGGTAACGGACATTCTGACGGAAAGGTTAAACGAAATTTGTATAAAATAGGTAAAAGAATACCAACCGGACCAAGGCTGCCTCCTGTACCGAAGCCTCTTGCCATTCCTCCGCACCAGTTTTCCGCCATTTTCGCAGCTCCTTCTACTGGAACTGCTACTCGTCTCGGGTTGATTGAAGTGTCCATTAACGTGCCTCTCTAGGGCGGTCTGTAAATCACCAGATGTTTGGGTTATCTCATGCTTCCGGGCACCTTCCAGGGAGAGCCTCTTCCGGTAGTGTCGGGACATCAACGGTCAATCTACAGGGACTTTTGCGGTTCTATCGTCCTGGCAAGACTAAGAGGTAACGACTAAGACTCGACGTTTCTCCGTGGAAACGAATCGACAAGAAGCCGAGGTGTCACCTTGAAGAAGGCGTCCTAACGAGCGACCGCGGGAAAAACAATTCCGCGGAAGTTGCGTGGCTTCGGCCGTCTCTGGAAAGTGCCATTTCGATCAGACGTTGCCTGACCAGACCTAACATTGAAGACGACCTCGAAAGGCGTCCCCGACGAATTAGAACTCGAGATCTCCCTACCAAGTGATAGTTGGCCAAAGTACTGATGAACTGCTAGAGACTGGGATCGACTAGTAAGAAGCCTGTTTCTATCCTGCGCGTCCATCGGTGTTTACACCGGAAATGTCGGCCATTTTGAATTCTCACCTAGAGTAGGTCCAACCGACCGATACATTTTTTTTTCTCTCTCTCTTTCGAAACTTGTCACCGCAAGGTGCCTTGCCGTGGAAAATAGTCTACATTTTAACCAGCTAGTATAATGGTAGGTCTTATGGTAGTTTTATGGTAGTTTTACGGTCGCGATCTGCTCGAAGAGCCTCGTTGATGTCCAGCTGATCGAAGCGCGACCTGACGGGTCGGTTTTCGAATGTCCCCAAAATGGCCACGGGCTCTTTTGACTTGTTTTTTTCTTTTTGTTCGGTTCTTTGTTCATTGACACAGATGGAACGGGGTTCTCGATCCTGCTTCGCAAAGTAAAATACATTACCCGACGTCTTGGAAATTGGGAAAAGATACGAGATTGATAATCAACGTCCAACTTCGTCGGAGCTTTGGGAAGAGCGGCACAGTATAGGTTATGTTACAAAAACTAATTGTTCATATCGTCGATAAGGTGCGCTCCAATTAAATGGCGTCTCGTCCCGGGACCGTCCAACAGGTAGAGGACTTTTTTTTTTTCTCATGTGGAATAATGAGCGAAAAATTAACTCTCTGAGTGGGATTAATTACTTGTCGCGATCTACACATTTCTTGTTAGCGAAATTTCATTATGTACTAGAACATTGATTGTATAAAATATCATGAGTGCTGTGACCGGAACCACGGCGAGGGATGAACAGGCAAACTGATAATTCTATTAAATTACAGTTCGTTGCCGTAATGTTATTAATTCTTCCAAGGTCGTTCACTTTTTCAAGTGGTCGAATTTATGAAAATTGAGCCCCGCCTGTAATTCGCTTTAACTTAGCTCGATTATTTGTTGAACTTGCATTGTTGATAGAATCTGCTTTCCCCAGGAATTCCTCTTTTTCTGTTCTCTTTCTAGAAAGTGACTTTTTCACTCGGTAAAGGAGTTTGGATCTCGTAGGGACTTTTTTTTTTCGGACACCAATCCTGATCTCCTAAGTGACTTTCAAATGGAAACTTGAAGATCTGAGATGAACTGAGATGAGAATTTAAAAATGGCCTTCTTCCTCGGGTGACAGAAATTCCCCCTCGAGGTTGCGAAGAGGCAGAGGTTTCAATTGAACTTTTCTTACAGCCCTGATCATCGCTTGGATAAAGTGTCTCGGATGAGCGACATTTGCCGATGGGCGATCCTTGCTCCTAGGAGTGATCATCGCCGGATATCCGGAAGCGGATTAATCGTCCATTGGCAAGTAAACATGATCGAGGAAGGAAGGCGCTTGGCAAAAGCCAAGCAGGATGTCGAAGATCCCAGGAAGTTCCTGAAACGAGAGCCTCGACGAGAAAATGAAACGATACGGCTTGGGGTAACACTTGTTCTTTATCTTTTCCACTTTTCTTTTTTGGAGATGGCGTTATCATGGCCATATCCTGAAGAGGTCCTATTTGGATCTCCTGACAACTCGGCGGCGTTCCATTGTGTCCAAAATGTCGTTCCATAATCTCTAACGTGTCGGTCTCATGAAAAGCGATGTTGTACTTCCTCGGCGATGAGTCGTCTAGCGAAGGACCTGCGTCTGGTCCCCGCATCTTATAAAGAGATCAAGGCTTCGTGGAAGTGGCGAAAAAGAGGCCTCGTTCATGAAACCTCCCCGACCTGGGTGTACCGAATCGCCTCAAAGTTCACAAGGGCGAAGCTGGAGGCTACAACGAAGGTACCGACAGCCATGGAATTTCAATTTTTTAATCGATAATTTCTTTACAGACATCTTTTACATTCTTCCCTTTGCATAAAAAATAGTTTCACGAGTGTCGGACCTTCGTTACGGCCTCCATATTCACGTTGTAAATTGTGAAACGACTCGGTGCAACCGGCATGGAGAAAAGTCTCACGGAGGATCGACGCCCCCAGGTGCCACTTTTGCATGCCCTTAAAATGAGAGTGCAAAGGAAATCGCGGCAAGACAAACGTATGCAAACGACCCGCCTAGCTCGCCGACAGATTGTGGCAAAGATACGAGAAGCACATTTCGCAAATGACATCAGGTCGGCAACGAGCGATCCGGTTCGCATGTAGCGCGCTAAAGCGATACACCAGGTTGCAAAACGATACGTATGGAAAGTGATTAGCCGCATTCGAGTAGGAAGCGATAAGACAATGAGAAGACGTCATCCGAGCCGGGGTCTTGCTGTCGGACACGGTACTACGCATTCGTTATTGCATGGATCCCGAGTGACAAGCGGTTAATTGGAGGAAATCGGCGTATTGGATGTAAAGTTCTATGGGAGGGCGAAGAATCTGGACGATCAGCGATCCCGGCAGATAAGGCGAGTGCCATTCGCATTTTCTTTTTTTTTTTGTTCCTTCCATGAAGATGGATAATGGTCTTGGACGGGACCGCCACTTTGTTATACTGGACCTTCGCTGGATGACTCCCATCGAGGCTGAGGATCGTCGAACTGCGAATTTCTCCGACAAAATGGCCGAAAAAGAAGCTCATACCTTCCCTAACGGAAACATGTATTTCCGATGCCGCCAATGGATATGAGCTCCCTTAAGGTGATTTTAAAGCGACGCCGTAGGTCTCGTCTATGGTACTTTTCCCCGAACTGGATGTACCGAATTTAAAAATTGTATCTTGTGAAAATGGAGGCTGTAAGGGAGGTCTTGACACTAATGAAATTTCAATAAAAAAGAAAGAAATTGTTCATAGACATTTTCAACATTTTTTTTTATAAAAAATGAAATTTTAAGGGTGTCGGGACCTTCCTTACAGCCTCCATATTCAGCTTGTAAAGTCCGAAACGATTAGGTATGCCCAGTTTGGAGAAAAGTGTCACAAACGACTGAGCCCTCGGATGCCAGTTTCGTACCGCCTTAAACGAACGTGGAACCCGACAACGCTGGAAAGGCCGGACAAACGATAAAGACAAGAGAGTCTTTTTTCAGTCTCTGGCTTGTTGAGAAATTTGAAAATAAATTCTCTGGAACAATCGACGGCGTTAGGAAGGTCGACTCCAAGGAACCATTCGCGTTTCTTCGGGGATGAGTACGAAGAACGAATGTCATTTAATTATATATTGCAGAATTCGGCCATTTTGTCGGGAAGAAGCGCAGCCTCGCGGAAAGACGTATCATCGCTCGTCATCGGGCAATCAATAGAGCCTGGTCAATCGAGGACCTAGGACATGGGACGGGCTTTCGCAGGATCATCCCGGACGATCCTCTGGGATGATCCTTTAAGGATGATCCTCTTTGCGGATAACATCCTTCGAGTCCAGGGAGGGATCGCGGAACTTGGTATACCTGCGAGCTAAATCTACTGCCGCAGCCGTCGACGATGCAGCGGAAGGGCTTGTTTCCACCATGCGACAGGACGTGCCTCTCCAGCCATCTCCTGGAACAGGACGTCCTCCCTTGAACCTTGCAGCCTTGCCAATGGCAGATGAAGTTGTCGCCTCCAGTCTGCGTATTGATGTGGGCAGCCTGAAAAATGTATACTCATTAATTTGCGCTCTTTACCGATTTCCGACTTTTCGCCGAACTGGATATTTCTATCGAAACCTTTCTCAATTTTAATAATTTTAACTGGCACTTAAGGTGATGTGAAAGTGGTCTCGTTTGTGAAACTTTTCTCCAAACTGAGTACACCGAATCGTTTCAAACTTGACAATATAAATACGGAGGGTATAAGGAAGGTCCTTGAAGTAATGAAACTTCAATTTGATAAAAATTCTTCCATAGGTATTTTAAAAATTTGTTATAAATAGTGAAATTTCATGAGAGTCAAGACCTTTCTTGTAGCGTTTACATTTGCTTTGTAAAGCTTGACACGATTCGGTACACTCAGTTCGGAGAAAAGTTTTATAAATATTTTCGCGGTTTATATATGTAGAATGACCTTTTCGTATCACCTTAAGGTGAAGTGAAACACGTCGAGGAACTTGATCAACGTCGATAAAGAAGATTTTTCTAAATGCCTACGTGGACGACGTTCGTTTTTATATCGACAGCTATACCGAATTATATTGGGTATTGTACCAAATGGCATACACTGCCTGTCGTTTTCGTACAATAAATATCAAGAAATCGAAGTAAAACTCCACAAATCCTCTGAATTCATGCTTTCTGGGGCCCTAATCGACTGCAGAGGGACCCCCTGCGCCATCTGTGATTTCTAGGTTAATTAAATTTTCACTCCGAGACCTCGTATTACCATCGTTTTAGCATAGAAGCGTATACAACACTTTTTTTGCCCTTATCCCGTTTAAATGTGAGTTTATCGACTATCAAAGTGTTCTAAATTGTCGTAAAATTGTCCTGACCCTTTTCGATTCTCATATCAGAGCCTTCGATAATTATATACTGATCGAAATATGAGAGCTCGACGCCATTTTGGTTCTGGTCTGGGCTGAGTTAAAAAATTCTGTTAAAAAATCCAAATTTTGAATGTGTCAGGACAATTCTTAGATGATCAGGAGTGATGTATCAAAGTTTCGGACAGTTTGGTCTAATACCCTTAAAAAAAGTGTTGTATTCGAATCGACTGATTTGAAGGATGTTTCACTTCACCTTAAGGCGAAGTGAAACACGTCGAGGAACTTGATCGACGGCATGAAGATTTTTCTAAATATCTACGTTACCGATGTGATTGAAATCGACTGATTTGAGTTGGGGGTTTCACTTCACCTTAATGAAAGAAATATCTATGCGTAGAAATACAGAAATTCATGGTTGGGTCGCGTGCTTCTCGAGATATTCGCCGGTCTGTTGGTGGCGCGGTTTGGCAAGAAATCCTAACCTGCAAGTGCTCGAGAAGTCCGCTGCTGGACTCGAAGCTGGCCTCGCACTTGTCCCACCGGCAGATCCCGCTGTCGCTTGTCTGGGACCGGTGCTTTTCGCGGGCCTGAGCCGGGAATCTGATGGTAGTCGGGGTGGACAATATAGGGGGCGACGGGGGTTTGGTCTCCTCTTCCTCCTCTTCGTCGTCCTCGTCGTCCTTTGGGACACCCTTAACCCTGGTGACGGCCTCCGGTAGGGAGAAAAGCCTGAAGAAAGGGTTCGTCGGTGTCCTCGAGGTCAGCAAAGCGGCCGTCAGGTTGTTGTTCTCGTTGACGACGGGCTTGAGGTGAAACGAAACACGTTAAACTTTTCTATATCCTTGAGAAAAGAGTGGAAACAGAAACTGCGGAAATGAAGAGTCGTCGCAAGCAAGAACGTAATCGCAAATTGGAGTGACATCATTGTCGGCTAGAAAGTACCTTGATTTTGTGAATATTATTTATGTAAATGTATCGAGTTACCTTTAGAAGGTGATTTAAATATAGATCCTCTAAGTTATCAAAGTTCTGTAAGGATTCTTAAATTACCGCAATATCCTTGGTAATATTACTGGAATTTTCAATTCTTCAGAATGTAAAAAGACTAGTTTTTTATGCTTTAATTGACTGCGCCATCTGTGATTTCAGTTCCGAGTAAAATTCCTCTTCCCGATTTAAGGGGGGTTTCGCTTCACCTTAACCAGGACGCTGTCTCCGAAGTCCGCCGTCAGAGGCTCTGCCGTCAGGGAGGCAGCCGTTGCGGTCGGCGGCGGGCTGCCCTTGACACTGGGGCTCGCCTCCGTGGACGGCAGCCTCAACGACGATATCTTGCAGGTCGGCAAGGTCATCAGCACGTCATTCGAGATGGGCAGACTCGGCACCGGCTTCGACACCTTGTCCAGCTTCCCGTTCACCCTGGGCGCTACCGCGGGAGGCTGCTGATTCTTCAAGGGCGGCGGCGACATCGTCAAGGTCCTCACCTCCCAGTCGCTGGGTCTGCCGTTGGAGGGCGACACCGTGCCCAGGTACTTGGCCAGGCCGCCCTTGTTCCTTTGCACCGTCGGTGGTCGCCGGAACTCCGGGGACGTCTTCGCAACCAGGACGGACATGTCGCTGGCCTTCTTTGTCTGATAACGAAAATCGATGATTTACTGATCTAGGACGAAATATGTTAACCCTTTGGTTACCAAACGCGCCTAAAGACGTCCGACGTTCGGTTCAATGTTGCCTGCACGCATCGATGAATTTCGCCCATACGTCGAAAAGGTTCCGTAGTCAAAGGGTTAAGGTGATGTGAAAGCGGCGTCAAAGAGGTCGCGTTTACGAAGCGTTCCTCCGAACTGAGTGCACCGAATAATTTGAAACTTCAACCCGCGATCATGCAGACCCTAAGAAAGAACGCGATGCTCTTAAGATATATATATATATTTTTTTTCTAACAAAAATACGTGACTTTTGGTTCCCGTCGGGGATAAATGAAAAATTCTTCTTTGAAAAATAAAATTACACGAGCATCGAGTTCTTCCTTAGGACCCTCGTGATCACGGACGGAAGCTTGAAGTTACTCGGTGCGCCTGTGTGGAAATAAGCTTTGTAAATATATTTTTCTCGTTTTTTAAATACATGTATGGAATGACCCTTTCATGACACCTTGAGATGAGACCCTTCCAGAGGGGTAAAAGTTGAAGATTTAGGTGACGATCGGTACCTTGGGCTGCTGCGGCTTTATCTGCGCCTTGAAATACTCGGTGATCTTCCCCTGGGTCTCGTGGGCCTTAGGGTGGGCCTTGGGGAGGGTCTTGGGGGCGCGGGCGCTGGGGTCGGCGGCGCCGGCCCTGGGCAGGGTGCCGGCCTCGGGCTCGCCCTTGAACCGCTTGTAGGTGGAGCAGGCCGTGGCGGCCAGGGGTGGGGTCCAAGGCCACTGGGGCCTGGGCCCGGGCCCGGTCGGCGGCGCCAGCTTGCCCAGCGGGGGAAGTGGACTCGGGGCTGCCCCCAGGCTCGCCACTCCCTCGTCGCTGCTCGTGCTACACGGCGACCCCGGCTCCGTGATGTCGCTCGTCCCGCTGCTGCTGCTGCAGTCGCCGCAGGACACCGCTACTCCGCTGCGGATCAACGT